>NC_053431.1:123497152-123706780 GCF_007990345.1 Gossypium hirsutum
TGGATCCATGGTGTAGATGCTGGTATACAGTTGAAAGATCAAACTTTTTAAGCACATTTCAATGTAATGTGATTGTGATAAAGCTATAGTGCTTTCATCTCGGGTTATTTTAATCCCAAGAATAACATCTGCTACACCATATCCTTCATAGCAAAGTTGTTTGACAAGAATTTCTTTGTGTTTTCTATTTGTTCCAAATCCGTGCCAAAATGAGCATGTCATCTACATATAAGCAAATTATAACACCCTTTCCATTATCAAATTTACTATATATGCACTTATCGGATTCATTTATTTTATAGCCATTAGCTAAAACAACCTTGTCAAACTTTTGGTGCCATTGTTTTGGTGCTTGTTTAAGCCCATATAAAGATTTAACAAGCTTACATACCTTATGCTCTTGTCCTGGAACAACAAATCCTTCCGGTTGCTCCATGTACACTTCCTCTTCCAATTCACCATTTAAAAATGCAGTTTTAACATCCATTTGGTGAACAACCAAATTATATATAGAGGTAAGTGATATTAATAGTCTAATTGTAGCAATTCTTGCTACTGGAGCATAGGTATCAAAGTAATCAATACCTTGTCTTTGTGTAAAACCTTTTGCTACCAATCTTGCTTTAAATTTATCAATGGTTCCATCGACCTTCATTTTCTTTTTGAAGATCCATTTACAACCTATTGGTTTGGAACCTGGTGGAAGATCAACTAAGATCCAAGTTTGATTTCCCATTATTGAATCCATTTCATCATTTATTGCTTCTTTCCAAAAAGCAGAGTCTTGAGATTTCACTGCTTCTTCAAATGTAATAGGATCAGATTCGGTATTATAACAATAAGGTATCTTATTGCATATACTTTCACCTTTTCCTTCTACAAGAAACATAATGAAATCTGGTCCAAAATCTTTGACCTTTTTAATCCTCTTACTTCTTCTTAATTCTTGACAAGATTCATCATTATTATCAATTTGTTTCAATGGAATCTCATTCTCATTTGAAGAATGAATCAATTGTTGTGGTTGTAATTGTCTTGATATAGAATTAAATCTATTTTCATCAAAAATAGCATCTCTTGATTCAATAACCGTATTAATTGAAATTGAATCATTTGGTTCAATTACTATGAACCTATATGCCTTGCTATTATGTGCATAACCTATAAATATGCATTCAATTCCTCTTTCACCTAACTTTTTACGTTTAGGTGTTGGAACTTTTACAATAGCTCTACAACCCCAAACCTTTAAATAATTAAGGTTTGGTTTCCTTTTCTTCCATTGTTCATAGGGGGTTATTTTAGTTTCCTTATTAGGAACTCTATTCAATATATGACAAGCTGTTAGAACAGCTTCTCCCCAAAAACCCTGTCCAAGACCTGAATATGATAACATTGAATTTACCATTTCAATCAAGACTCTATTTTTCCTTTCAGCTACACCATTTTGTTGTGGTGTGTAAGGGGCTGAAACTTGATGGACAATTCCAGTGAGTTCAAAATAACTTGGATTATAGTATTCTCCACCTCTATCCGATCTTAAGCACTTGATAAATGATTCACACTGAAGTTCAACTTCAGATTTATAAACTTTAAATTTATCAAGCGCTTCATCTTTTGAATGCAATAAATATACATAACAATATCTAGAACAATCATCAATAAAAGTAACAAAATATTTCTTTCCACCTAATGTAGGAGTATTATACAAGTCACATAAATCACTATGTATCAAATCAAGCAATTTTGTTTTCCTTTTAACCTTAGAGAAAGGATTTCTTGTAATTTTAGTCAACATACAGGTATTGCATTTTTCAATATTATTATTAAAACAGGAATTAAATCTAATTTATACATGTCATTCAATTTTCTATAATTCAAATGACCTAATCTATAATGCCACAAACAAAATGATTCAACCATATAAGCAGAAATAGTATTTTTATTCTTATTAATAATATTAAGTTTGAACATACTTTCATACATATACCCTTTTCCCACAAAAATTCCTCCCTTAGACAAAATAAACTTATCTGCCTCAAAAACAAGTTTGAAACCAAACTTATTCAACAGACTTCCAGACACTAAATTTTTCCTAACTTCTGGTACATAATATACATCATTTAAGGTTAAAACCTTTCCAGAAGTGAATTGTAGTTCAACAGACCCTTTGCCTTTAATTGTTGCGGTGGAAGAATTTCCCATGTACAAGACATTGTCATTTTCACATTGTGTGAACTTTGTGAACATGCTTTTGTCTTTGCACACATGTTTGGTTGCTCCGGTATCAATCCACCATGTATTATCATCTTGTGCCATATTAATTTCAGATATCATTGCAACGAACTTTTCGTTATTATCAGCCTTAGAAGATGATTTCTTCTTTAAAAATCGACATTCATTCTTGAAATGTCCCGGCTTTCCACAATGATAGCATGAGCCCTTTTGTTTCTTTTTGAACTTAGGTGCTCTATCAGTCTGATTGAACTTTCTCTTGAATGGTTTAGTAGTCTGTACTTCCTCCGTAACATGTACTTTGGTATTTTCAGAATTTAGGTTCTGATCTTGTTTTCGATACTCTTCTTCAATACGAAGATGATTTGCCAAAGCCTCAAGAGATATTTCCTCTTTCTTATGTTTTAGACTTCTTTTAAAGTCTTTCCAAGATGGAGGAAGTTTGTCTATTATGGAGGATACCACAATCATTTCATCCATTTTCATATCATATTGCTTAAATTGATTCAGCATCTTTTCAATATCATGAAATTGTTCCATAACAGAACGACCATCAACCATTTGATAATTATTGAAACGACTGACAAGAAATTTCTTACTTGTAACATCTTCGGTCATGTATCTTGCCTCCAATTTGTCCCATAATTCTTTAGCGGTGACGTCGTTTTAGTAGGTGTCGAACAAACCATCAGATAAACCATTCAATATGTGGCCCATGCACATGTAATCAGCATTGTCCCATTTTTGTCTTTCTCGGGTTGCAGCAACAGATTCATTTTCATTCTCTTCAGGTCTTGGAGTATCCAAAACATAAGCAATCTTCAAAGTTGATAACAAAAAGTGCATCTTTTTCTGCCATCGTCGAAAATTGCCACCATCAAAACGATCAAGTTTAACAAAGTTGGAAGCCAACTCCCTTAGTGTTCCACTTTCATGTGTTGTGGTAGTCATCATGAAATATAACCTTAAAATTGTTAGTACAAAACTCCGGTAAGGAAAAAACTCGAACACACGATCGGAACTCGAAAAGAAAAAGAAGAAATAGGACAGGCTCCAAGGCGTGTATCAAGCCACTATCTTTAAGGTTATATTCGCCCCCACTTATCTTCAGTGTGCAAACGAGTTCCAAGAAAATTAACCTCGAGGATACAATGAAGCCAATGACTATTTGCGTTTTGCACTGACGAGAATAGTCCACTATGCACTGAGTAATGTATAACAAAAACTCAATTTCTACAAAGGATTTCTGCAGCAATACTTTATAGAATAATCTAATAATATTAGAAAATGAAGGAAGAGAAGAAATAATATTAGAATTTGTTGATATGATTTCCAAATGAAATCCCATTCCTATTTATAGGAATTTTCATGTCTCTTCATAGAGACATCTTTCAATAGGTGTCTTTATGAATAAATAAATAATAATAATTATTCATTTAATTTTGTAACTATTCAAATAATATTTTTTGAATAGTTATAATTCTTTTTTAAAAAATCAAATGATATAACTTTTGACCAATGACCAAAAGTTTTATCTTTTGATTAATTACACCAATTCATTTATAGTTATTGGGATACTATAAATATTTGAAAATATTCCAACAATTAGGACATGACACGAACGTAAGTAGAAAAAACAAAAGAATAACTAAAACATTACATAGAACACAGTACGACAAAAAAAACAAAAACACGAACTTGTCAAAATACTAAGGTGTCAAAATTTATAATAAATATGTAATACTTTATATGAGTATGGCGAGATGAACCGTCAGAGTAAAATAGAAAATGGCGAGATGACCTTTTACATACATGGAAAACTGAGGAAAAAACTGAATATACCCATAACCGACACTCACACCAGAGTCAAAGCAAAATAGACTAGTATGTCAAGCATACTAAAGTGGAGTTGTTTTTTCTTGTGGTGTAGGTGCTTCATCAAGATGAGACTCCATTACTATACAGTCTGGTTTTTGGAGAGGGTGTTGTAAATGATGCAACCTCAGTAGTGCTTTTCAATGCAATCCAGAGTTTTGACCTCTCTGACATCAATTTTAGAATTGCTCTGAAGTCTATTGGCAAATTTTTCTATTTGTTTTCAGCAAGCACAATGCTGGGAGTGTTTGTAAGTCTTTTCTTATCTAAACTCATTCTGTAAGCACTGAACTTCCCCCGAGGTGTGATATTTTTCTTCGCCTTACAGGTTGGGCTTGCAAGTGCTTACATCATCAAAACGTTGTACTTTGGCAGGTATGTTTTTTATGCTAGAAAGGTTTTTATGTCAATTCACTAATCCGAATATATGTCATGTTCTTTGTTGCGCGGAAGCGTGTGAAAGAGTAAAATTATTGTACTGAAAAATCACACTAAGTTCAATTCCCAGGAAAGAGAGGTGGATCACGAGGATCGCTTACATACCAGATCTTTCCTAGCCAGAATATCCCTCTATCGTAATTTAATAGCACAATAAATCACTACAATGACACTTGCAAAATATGCAGAACAAAAATAAAGAACACTAGAATTTTAACGAGGTTCAGCAAATTTTGCCTACGTCCTCGGGCACTACCAAATATATTTCACTCCAAAAATACAAGTGAAAGTTTACAAATAGGGAGAGAGAACAATTGCCTTAAGTAGAGAATGGCAAGTGTGGGATGAAGAAAGTAAGAAATGGTTAGGCCTATTTATAGTTGAGGTTCAAGGATCAACTTGCAATGTCCCTATACAATTAGGGACCAAAATTGCAATTATCCCATGCCAACTTTTAACCCAACTTGCCAACCAATTTTACTTTCTACTTTCGGTGCCCACCCTTTTTGACTTTTCAAACAATGGGTGGGTTCCAATAATCTCCACCTTGAAGATTTGATTAGGATAATCTTATCTTCACACAATTCTTTCTGCCTTTGACAACAATACTTGATAGTGCCTTCTTCAACTGTTAAACTTGCAGGATATTAATCAAGTTCAAACAATGTTCGAACTTGGTTGCTGTTACCACCTTGGTCATCATATCTGCGGGATTATTTGCAGTCTTGATCTTCTGAAGACAAATTTTCCCCTCTTCAATAATTTCCCGCACAAAATGGAATCGTACGTCGATATGTTTTGTACGTGCATGATAGACTTGATTCTTTGCTAAATGAATAGCACTTTGACTATCACAATACACGTTAATATGCTCCTGAACCAACCCCAAGGTTTTAGCCATACCTTGTAACCAAATAGCCTCCTTTACAGCCTCTGTTACAGCCATGTACTCGGCTTCTGTGGTTGACAATGCAACTGTAGACTGTAGTGTAGACTTCCAACTTATTGGTCCTCCAGCAAGTGTAAACACATAACCGGTGGTTGATCTTCGCTCGTCCAAATCACCGGCATAGTCAGAATCAACGTACCCAATAACACCTTTACCAAGTGTATTATCCTGCTTGAACAGTAATCCAACATCCACGGTCTTCTGAATATACCGTAGAATCCATTTCACAGCTTGCCAATGTCCTTTTCCAGGATTATGCATATACCTGCTCACTATATTAACTGCCTGTGAAATGTCGGGTCTTGTACACACCATTGCATACATCAAGCTACCCACTGCATTAGAATACGGAACTTGCAACATGTATTCTCGTTCCGTATTCGTCGAAGGAGATAGTTGTGCAGAAAGCTTGAAATGAGAAGCCAACGGGGTACTTACAGGTTTGGTCTGCTCGTTCATGCCAAACTGCTGTAGTACTTTCTTCAAATACTGCTTCTGAGACAAGCTAACTCTGCCATGAGCTCTATCTCTACATATTTCCATGCCAAGAATCTTCTTAGCTTCACCTAGATCTTTCATCTCAAACTCGAGATTGAGTTGAGTCTTCAATCTCTCAATCTCAACTTTGCTCTTAGATGCTATCAGCATATCATCAACATATAAGAGCAAGTATATGAAAGTTCCTTCTTGTAGCTTCTGAAAATATACGCAATGATCAAATTTACTTCTTGTGTACCTTTGCCCTTTCATGAACTGATCAAATCGTTTGTACCACTGCCTCGGAGATTGTTTCAATCCATAAAGCGACTTTGTCAGTTTGCAAACTCAATTTTCTTTATCAGCAACATTGAATCCATCAGGCTGAGTCATATAGATTTCCTCTTCCAAATCACCGTGTAAAAATGTTGTCTTCACATCAAGCTGAACTAGTTCAAGATCGTATTGCGCAACCAAGGCTAGCAAAATTCGAATAGACGAATGCTTCACAACTGGAGAAAACACTTCATTGTAGTCTATTCCTTCTTTCTGAGCGTAACCCTTTGCTACCAATCTAGCCTTGTATCGAATTTCATTTTTACCAGGAAATCCTTCCTTCTTTGCATATACCCATTTGCATCCAATTGCCTTCTTTCCCTTGGGCAGTCTCACCAACTCCCAAGTCCTATTTTTATGAAGAGACTGCATTTCTTCATTCATAGCTTGCTTCCACTTTACACCATCAGAGTTACTTATTGCTTCTGTGTAAGTGGAAGGAACATCATCATCTGCAATTGGAAGTGCATAGGCCACCATATCATCAAAGCGAGCAGGCTTACGAATCTCTCTTCTTGGCCTCCTATATGCAATTGAATCTTGTTGCTGTAGAAGTTCTTGGGTCGAAACTTCTTCATCATTTGTTCTTTCAATATTAGCTGGATCATCATTAACCTTTTCAAACTCCACCTGCTGCAAAGTACTACTGGTTTTGTCATCCTTTTGTGAATCCTCGTTCTTCATCATGGTTGATTCATCAAAAGTTACATCTCTACTGAAAACAATATTCCTTGTATCAGGACACCAGAGACGGTATCCTTTTACACCACCAGTTATACCCATGAATAATACTTTCTTTGCTCTTGGGTCTAACTTAGATTCTTTTACATGATAATATGCAGTGGAACCAAAAACATGTAAAGAATCATAATCAGTAGCAGGTTTACCAGTCCACATCTCCATAGGAGTTTTTCCATTTATTGCAGCTGATGGCAATCGGTTAATTAGATGGCACGCATATGTAACTGCCTCAGCCCAAAATTTCTTGCCCAATCCAGCATTAGACAACATACATCGAACTTTCTCCAGTATAGTCCGATTCATGCGTTCTGCCACCCCATTCTGCTGTGGTGTATCTCGAACAGTGAAGTGTCGCACAATGCCCTCATCTTGACATACTTGTAGAAATGGATCATTTTTGTACTCAGTACCATTATCTGATCGAAGTCGTTTGACCTTTCGACCTGTCTGAGTCTCCACCATCTTCTTCCACTTCAGAAATGCATCCAAAACTTCATTTTTTCTTTTCATTAGATACACCCATACTTTTCTTGAATAATCATCAAGAAAAGTGACAAAATAGTGCATACCTCCCAAAGAAGCCACTTTGGTAGGTCCCCACACATCACTGTGAACATAGTCCAGAATTCCTTTCGTATTGTGAATTGCTGAACCAAATTTTACCCTCGTCTGCTTGCCAGAACACAATGTTCACAGAATTCCAATTTGCAAGAATTTGCACCTTTCAACAAGCCTTGCTTCGCCAAAGTCTACAAAGCTTTTTCACCAGCATGTCCCAATCGCCTATGCCATAACCTGGTAGCCTCTGAATCTGC
This sequence comes from Gossypium hirsutum, assembly GCF_007990345.1. NCBI lineage: Eukaryota > Viridiplantae > Streptophyta > Magnoliopsida > Malvales > Malvaceae > Gossypium > Gossypium hirsutum. The sequence continues at coordinate 123,505,019 of NC_053431.1, forward strand.
ATCTTTCGCAGAAGCTGTTGATGTTGATCCAATAACTGTACTTCCATTTAAATAGTACAAGTTATTTCTTCTAGTGCCTTTCATCACCGTCAATACCCCAGCTACTACCTTTAGTAATCCATCTCTCAAAGTGATTGTGAGCCCTTTAGATTCTAGGGCCCCTAATGAGATGAGATTTTTCTTCAAGCTGGGTACATAGCGAACATCTGTCAGAACTTGGATTGAGCCGTCATGGTTCTTCAATTTGATTGTACCTACACCCATTGTCTTACAGGCACTATCATTGCCCATAAAAACAACTCCACCTTCTAGTTCTTCAAGACTAGAAAACCAGTCCTTATTAGGACACATATGGTAAGTACATCCCGAATCCAATATCCACTCATCCGTTTGACATGCCATTGCCATGCCAACCAAGCTAAAGTCTGACTCCTCATCATGCTCCGCTACACATGCATTAGAAATAGACTTGCCCTTTTGTAACTTAGGACAATTCTTTTTCCAATGCCCTTTCTCACAACAAAAGGCACATTCATCTTTGGCGGGTCTCCCTTTGGACTTACCCCTTCTACCAGGTTTGCTGCTGTGTGAACGACCTCTTACTGTTAAGACTTCTGCAGTTGTATCTCTGTGATCTCTTTTATCTTTCTTTCGAGTCTCAGATCTATACAACGCACTACAGACTGCATCAAATGTGATTGAATCTTTCCCATGAAGCAATGTGGTGGTAAGATGATCATATTCATCAGGAAGGGAATTCAACAACAATAATGCCTTGTCTTCATCTTCAAATTTCTCATCCAAATTTAGCAAGTCTGCTAAAATTTTATTGAATGAGTTCACATGGTCATTCATCGACATACCGGGTGCATACGTGAACCGAAAAAGTTTCTTTTTCATATAAAGCCTATTTTCAAGACTTTTCGTTAGAAACTTTTCTTCCAATGTATCCCACAGCTTCTTTGCTGATGTCTCCCTCATGACGGAGTACTTCTGCTCTTTGGCCAAACATAGGCGGATTGTACCACACGCTTGTCTATTGATCTTGGCCCACTCCTTGTCATCCATCTTGTCAGGTTTTTCTTCAAGGGCTATATCCAGCTCTTGCTGACATAAGACATCCAGGATCTCACACTGCCACATACCAAAATTATTGGTACCGTCAAATTTCTCTACTTCAAATTTTGCATTTGTCACAGTAGTCCTTGCTGATGACGATGCTGCTGCCATTTTTCTCCTCAATCCCAACTACTGTATACGTGAACAGTACCGTATACGTGAATAGTGCCGTATACGTGAATAGTATTGTATACGTGAATAGTGCCGTATACGTGAATAGTACCGTAAACGGTCGTATTCCCCAAGTACGAACCTGGCTCTGGTACCAATTGTTGCACGGAAGCGTGTGAAAGAGTAAAATTATTGTACTGAAAAATCACACTAAGTTTAATTCCCAGGAAAGAGAGGTGGATCACGAGGATCGCTTACATACCAGATCTTTCCTAGCCAGAATATCCCTCTATCGTAATTTAATAGCACAATAAATCACTACAATGACACTTGCAAAATATGCAGAACAAAAATAAAGAACACTAGAATTTTAACGAGGTTCAGCAAATTTTGCCTACGTCCTCGGGCACTACCAAATATATTTCACTCCAAAAATACAAGTGAAAGTTTACAAATAGGGAGAGAGAACAATTGCCTTAAGTAGAGAATGGCAAGTGTGGGATGAAGAAAGTAAGAAATGGTTAGGCCTATTTATAGTTGAGGTTCAAGGATCAACTTGCAATGTCCCTATACAATTAGGGACCAAAATTGCAATTATCCCATGCCAACTTTTAACCCAACTTGCCAACCAATTTTACTTTCTACTTTCGGTGCTCACCCTTTTTGACTTTTCAAACAATGGGTGGGTTCCAATATTCTTGCTTTTTTTTTTCTCATTAAAAATATATGTTTCTATATTTTGATACACAAATAACTTATTTTATTTAAATTTTGATATGTTTGTATATTCATTCATGTTCTATATTTTTTTATATCATGTCTTATACACAAAAGTATTTAGTTGGCATAGAACTTCATTTGGATGTTATTTCTTTTTTTTTGGTTATCACAGTACAATGTTGATGGTACAATGTCCTTGAAGTCTTGAACTAAGTATTCAATGTACTTGGTTTTAACATGATTCAGGCATTCAACAGATCGAGAATTCGCTCTTATGATGCTTATGGCATACCTTTCATATATTTTGGCTGAAGTAAGACTCTTCTTAGTGAAACATGACAGTTCCTTGCAGCCAGTCCTTTCCATATGAACTACTGAATTTGATGACTAATGTGGTTTTTAAGTAACTTTAATGTTGCCTCCCCTGCAGCTGTTTTATTTGAGCGGCATTCTCACAGTATTCATTTGTGGGATTGTGATGTCACATTATACATGGCATAATGTTACTGAGAGTTCAAGAGTAACTACAAAGTATGCTTTCTCCATCTATGTCATTTTACTCTTCATTTTTAGTATTCAGGTCTGATGCATATCTAGATATTTGTTTGCGGAAATGACTCTCCAAAAATCCTCCAAATATATGAAAATTTTAAAAAACATTTAATATCCAACTTCAGACACATACCTAAATTGACACTGATATCCAAATCCGTTAACATAGTCTACGTTATGTTATCTTAGGGCAATAAAAGTCATGATATCTGGAAGGAAAAAAATGCCTCAAACAAATGTTTACGCTTTGTGCATATGCCACAATTCATTCAGTTCTTTTTGTTTAAACACAGGCATACTTTTGCTACCTTGTCATTCGTTGCTGAGACTTTTATCTTTCTTTATGTCGGCATGGATGCCTTGGACATTTCGACATGGAGAGTAAATGATCGGTATGTTCTATTCGACTCTAGGAAGTACAACTTCTTTTGCATTTCCTTTTTCTAACGTGCATTGTATAAAATCTAAGCTACATGAACTCTTCTTTTTCTCGAACTATTGATGTCTGACACTCTTTCCAATACATATTCGGACCTAAGTATATGACCCTCCAAGGAGCTTTAAAATAATAAAAAATAATAAGAACTTCAAAAAAATGAACATATCCGTATTGGATACTCACATTATCTTTTTTTCCAGGCCTAGAACGTCACTTATGGTTAGTTCTATACTACTTGCTCTGGTTATGGCCGGAAGAGCAGCTTTCGTGTTTCCCCTATCATATTTAGCAAACTTGTCAAATAAATCACCTAGTGAAAATATAAGCTTTAGGGAACAAGTATGTGCTCTTGGCATTAAACTTTTTATTTATTTATTATTCCAAATCAATTAATATTGTTATTTGACATTACTATTTCTTCGCATTTCTTTGTTTAGATAATAATATGGTGGGCGGGTCTCATGAGAGGTGCCGTATCTATGGCTCTTGCATATAAACAGGTAATAGAGTCTCGATACTCCTTATGTCTCTTGAGACCACAACGTTATTATCGGTATTATTACTATTACTCATGGAAAGTAGTATTAAAGTTGGCAAAAATAGTATAAAGTAATTGTATCAAAATATATTCGGACATTAGTATAGGATGTGTTATGATCATCCAAATATTTCAAGAGAAAATATTAGATAATTATATTCTCGTATTAAACATATACTTATATTTTATATTAAGTAAAAATTCAAGTCATATATAATAAAATGAGAAGAAAGAGAAAGTAAGAGTAAACTAGCATTAAAGTTAGTTGAATTAGAATGAGGAATCTCAATAGAAACTTGATGGTTTTCGAAAATAATTCAAATAGTAATGATAGATTCGAACTTTTCGTATTTTTAATGCACATACATTTAATTCATATTTAAATATTAATATAATAATCTAATATGATTCTTTAAATATATACAAAGAAAATTTTTAAAAATATAAACATATCCATGTAAGACATGTTGCTCACATCCAATCAATATTTAACTCTAATCCATGTCATAGATGATAGAATGAGAGTAATTCAAAGTATGAAATGATTTGATAGACTTTTAATTAATGTTATGAATGCAGTTCTCAAGGTCAGGGCAAACTGAACTGCGAAAGAATGCGGTTATGATTACAAGCACTATAACCGTTGTTTTATTCAGCACTGTGGTAAGATATCTATTGCTTTTATCTACTTTAAACCCCACTCAAACAAAAAAGCTGGTTCAATTGTTTTTTATATAATTCTTATTACTACTTAAATTTTTTTTTCAAAATTTTAGATTAAAGAATGTGTTTAAATTTTTATCCTCTTTATTATTGCAACAATAATAATGTCAATTAGATTCAAATTTAATCTACAAATAAAAAAATATTTTTTAAAAAAAATTATATCACTATTAATATATTAATTTGGACCGACTTTGTCAAACAGGATGAATTACTATTGTATCCAGAAACAGGTCTAGATCAACAGCCTAAAATCCTTATTTTTGGAGATGTCACACTAACTATTTTTTGTGTTGTTTCTGCTATAGTTTTTGGCATAATGACTAAATCTCTAATAAGGGTCTTGTTGCCTCATCCCAAAATAACGACTAGCATGCTTTCAGAAGCATCAACTCCAAAATCCAGTACAATCCCGTTTCTCGGAAGTGCGGATAATTCTTTTGATGATAATCTCGGTGCAGCTCATCGGCCAAGTAGTATTCGTGAACTTCTTGCAACTCCGACGCACACCGTTCATCGTTATTGGCGTAAGTTTGATAATGCCTTCATGCGCCTGGTGTTTGGTGGCAGGGGTTTCGTGCCTTTTGTTCCCGGTTCCCCGACTGAAAGGAGCGAACATAATCTACTACATAAGGAAAGTAGCGAATCGGATGTTTGCAATTTTTGAAATATACAAATTCAAACCTTATTAGTTTACATATATTAGAATTCGTTTATTATATTTACTAAATATATGAAATATTTGTTTAAGTTTATTTGAATGACTTTTAAGATATCAAAGTTATAAAAATGTAGATTGAATAATATTGGGTTTTTGTATTGTAATTTATCTTTAATTTATTTATTATTGGGATAAATCACTTTAATTTAAAAAAAGTAAAATTCAATTTAACTAGAAAAAATTCCAAAAAAATTTAAGCCCATCTTAATAACATCACTCCAAATTTTGTTTCTATTATTAGATCTTGATGTTTCTTCCATTCAGCATACAGGTTCTGATCTGCTACTTGCATGCAGCTTTACATTCTCTTTGCCTGTGTTGCACATCGGGCAGATGGGATCCACAATCCATTTTACTATTTATGTTTAAGATCTATAATCGTTTATTTTAATAATATCGTTTCTAAAATTTAAATTTAAATCTTCTCTTAAAAGTACAATATATTTAATCATTACACCCAACTACTTATTAATATATAAATACTTGACTTTAGCTTCCACAATTTAACCCAAAATAATAATAACCTAAATTTATAGGATACTAGACATATTTAATACACTTTTCATCTTATTTTGATATATTTTAAATGTTTTGATTTATCTAAAAACTAAGATTTTGTTAAAAAGCTTTGTTATTTGTTTAAATTTAATTATAAAACATTTCAATATAATTTAATTTATTGTAAACAATAAATTAAATTTTCGGATAAAAAATGTTAGCAAACAATTAAAGTCCAAAAATTAAAATACCCAAAGCAGGATAATTTGGTAAACTCAATTTTGTAGACACTACTCTGAATACACTACACCTACCATATCACTGGACCAATAAAGTACAATGCAGCCTTTACCTAACGCCAAAAGCTTAGCTAATAAATAAATACAGCTAGTTAATAAACTTACTTTATAATAAAAAAAATTAATATTTAGTATTTTATTGAGGTTATTTTTATACATTAATTAATTATAAAAATATTTTTACAAAATAAAATTAAATATTTATTATATATCTTATTTTCTCTGCAAATATAAAAAATTTTAATCAAAACTCAAATATAGTTTATACTGATACGGTTGTATGATATATATATATAAAGGTTATTAAAATTTTAACCGTTTAAATTATATCATGTGTTTTATTTTTTAAATATTTTTTAATTTTTTATTACATCCTAAAAAATAGATGCCACCCTTAAATCATGCAAAATAAAAAAAGAATTAAACGAATAATATATTAAATAAATTTTCATAAAAATTTTAAATATGATTTAACTAGAAATTTTATTTATATATTTTTACCTGTAAACTCTTAATTCTTAAATTGGAGAGTTTTATATGAATTTAAACTCACATCTTCCACTTAAATGTTACAATAATAATAGACTAAAATTCAATTAGCTCAATTTCTTTAAAAAATTATAAAATATATGAAAATATTTTATAATTACAGGTGAAATTTTTAGGCTCTACACTAAAGGTTAGGATAGGGGTGTTCAAACGGTTAATTGAACTGAATTAGTATTAACCTAATTAATCAAACCTTTTAACCCTTTAACCGTTAGCCGAACTGAATTTATTTTCAAAAAAAAAATTACCTGAACTAAAATATTTCGATTAATCCAGCTAGTTAACCGAAATTCATATGTTTTTTTTTGTTAAAACAAGTATAAAACATATAAAAAAATAAATTGATAATGTTCATTTAACTAAATGAAAACTACATATAATTCATATTTTTAATTATTAAATTCGGTCAATTTGATTAATTATCCGATTTCGAACCGAATTAACCAATAACTTAACTTCTAAAAAATCATTAACTGACCGATTAATCAAATTAGATCAATTCGATCGGTTAATTCAGTTTTAACCAAAATGTGAACACCTCTATATTAGGGTGATGACAAATATCCAATAAGATATATTTAAATGATAAATGACAATTTTTAAATTCCACAGGTAGAGTTAAAAAAAACATATTATTAATGTACCTAATATTAATCAATTTATAATTATACAAATTTAAATCAAAATTAAAAAACCTTAATTCAATTAATAAGCCTTCAAACTATATTTTTTGTAATAAGATACTTAAAACTTTATTTTGGTGAATTATTTACCTAAATTATAATTAGGCAATCATTAATGGCTCCCAATTTAGAAAAACCTTTTATTTTATTCAATCAAAAGTTGAATAAAAAAATTCTAAATTCAATATTAGATAATAAAAAATTTGGAAAGCGCAACACCAAGCTGGGTACCGAACTTCTAAGCTCCCCTACTCCACCAAACCCCGACTGCAAACAACCAAAAACAAAGAAAGCTAGTTAACTTATTTGCTTTCTTTCGCCTTTGTCTCCTCAAAATCCCAAAGCAAATGGCTCTCGAAAGCTTTCAGGTAATTCATTCTTCTTTCTGTTTTATTGTTGTCATTACAATGTTAAGGTTAAAAAGACCAAACAATGTTTTGTTTTGTTTTTTGGACTGATCTTTAGTCTTCGTTGATGATCATCTGTTTGGTTGTTGAGAAAAGAAGTCAAAACAATGAAGAGAACTGAAACAGAATAAGATTTTAAGTTCTGGGTTGTTCTTGTATATTGGTCTAATGTTTCAAAGCTTCTTGCTTTTTCTTTTTTCAGTTGACTTCAAAAGTTGTAATTTGTTTCCCATTTTTTTGGGGAATGAAGGAGAAGTACCCTTGATGCTTTGATTTGTGTTATAAATTGTTTTTTAATGTTTTCTTTTGATTGGTTTTGAGTGATTTGAAACTGTATTGGATTGAAGATATAAACTTTAACTACTTTTTATTTGCTGCTCATTGTTAGATCAGTGGATGCTAGTTTGGTGAAAATAGCTTGATTGGCTTTAGTGTTTTTTTCCTTTTGATTTTGATATGCCTTTTGCTTGATTTCATTTTGGATTACTGGGTTTAGTTTCCTTAGATGCTAGATAAAGCATTTCATTCTTGTTTTTTTATTCATATTTCTTATTCCTAGACATATATATATATGCATGCTTCAAAATGATTTCTTTTTGTTCAGTTTCTAGTATTTGATCTGAGCTCGGTTAATTTGTACAAGAATCTAAGTGATTCCATTGGCTATGGTGACCGCTTTTTGGTGTTCTTTTAGTTGCCAATCACAGATTTCCAAATCGGCAATGAAACTCGAAGGAATTCGGTGTTAATTTGTGTGCCAATAATGGCAGAATCAGTTGATCAAATGCTGGTTCAGATGCAAAAGGCAAAGGACTTTGGTGGCGATCTTGTTGAGCTTCGGGTGGATTTCTTGAAGAACTTTGTTCCTAGACAAGATCTTGCTATCTTGATCAAACAAGCTCCATTGCCAACTCTTGTCACCTACAGGTAATGATTTATAACCTTTGGAGGAAATAAAAATGGTTGCATCTGTTATCTATGATATTCAGAGAAATTGCTCTGTATATGATCCGGTTGTTGGAGAAATATCTTCCCGTATTAACAACCCGTCTTATGGATAATACATTTTAGACCAAGATGGGAAGGTGGTCAATATGATGGTGATGAAAGCAAGCGGCGAGAAGCATTACGTCTGGCCATGGAATTGGGAGCCGATTACATTGATATAGAACTCAAGGTTGGTCACAATTGCTTTGAATTCTTTTTTTTTTTTAGTTCCAGGAACATGTTAATAAAATTCCATTTTGACTCTTTGAAGGTTGCTCATGACTTCTTCAATTCACTTCCAGGGGAGAGGCCTGAAAAAGTCAAGATTATAGTTTCTTCACACAACTATGAAAGAACTCCATCGGTCGAGGAATTAAGTGACCTTGTTGCGAGGATACAGGCTACCGGAGCTGACATAGTGAAGATCGCAACAACTGCCGTAGACATCATAGACAATGCTAGAATATTTCAAGTACTTGTACACTCCCAAGTAAGTAATCTACCAGAGCTCCCGTTTGCAATTACTTTAATGATGCTTCCTGTTTTACGGAACAACCGGAACTGTTTCTCATTTTGAACATATCGTTTTTCATTATTACTCCTAAGAATTTGTGTTCTTACAATCTTTCCTACGTTGTGAATGACAATGTCAGCTGAATCTGTAGGTTCCAGTGATAGGACTCGTTATGGGAGAGAGGGGTTTGATGTCGAGGATCCTTGCTGCTAAATTTGGGGGATTTCTCACTTTTGGTTCACGCGAGGCAGGACTAGCATCGGCCCCCGGGCAACCAACTGTGAAGGAATTATTAGATTTATACAATATGAGGCTTATAGGACCTGATACCAAAGTCTATGGTATTATCGGAAATCCTATCACTCACAGCAAAAGTCCTCACCTCTACAATGCATCATTTAAATCCTCTAGTTTTAATGGAATATATCTACCTCTATTGGTTGACGATGTCTCAACTTTTATCACCACTTATTCAGCCCCCGATTTTGCTGGATACAGGTAAAGAAAAATCTGCTTAAGCGTCTACTGTAAGTATAGTATCATTTTTTTCTTAAAAAAATAGTTTTTCCTTCCGAAATGCAGTTATACCATTCCTCACAAGGAGGCTGGACTTAAATGCTGTGATGAGGTTGATCCCGTTGCCAAGGTACTTTGTCCTTGTTTGGATTCAGGTTGTTAAGTATTATGTTCCTCGTGTCATCAAGTTTCATCTTAACATGTTGAGCAAGGTGTTGCATATTGTGTCAGAATAGTACATTTGACTTTTTTTTTTTTATTCATCAAATTCCTTACAGGCAATAGGAGCGATTAGTTGTATGATCAAAAGATCAACTGAAGGAAAACTGATTGGTTATAACATCGACTACCTTGGTGGCATTGCAGCTATTGAAGAGGAACTAAGAGGTTAATGCATTTACAATATTCGGTTTCTTCCATCCTTTCCGAACACAATGATTTAACCCGCACTTCTTTTCCCCCTTCTTTGCAGTATCAAATGGTGCAACCCTTGCATCTGGTTCTCCATTGGCTGGTAAAACATTTGTCGTAATTGGAGCCGGTGGTGCTGGAAAAGCGCTGGCTTATGGAGCATATAAAAAAGGAGCTCGAATTGTTGTTGCGAATCGCACATATGGTAAGGGTCTCAAAATAGGTATATCATTCATTTCATGATATGATGGCTTTTTTATATGGTAAGAATCTTCAACACTGATATATCATTATGTTCTATGACATATTCTCAGATTCGGGTGTAAGTGTCGTATGTGTATCTCAATCCAGTTTTGTCATTTTTAATTCAGTGGCATTAGTGATTTGTTTCTCATTGACTACTAAGGATGATCGTGTTTTCTTCTGAATTCCAGACAAAGCTAAAGAACTCGCTAGCAAAGTCCGAGGACAAGCACTTACTCTTGCTGAGTTAAATGATTTCTGTCCTGTAGAAGGGATGATCCTCGTTAACACGACACCTGTTGGAATGGAACCAAGAATTGAGGAGACACCAGTGTCCAAGGTTTGCCTCTTTAATTTTTGTTCCCAAACACAGTTCTTACAAATGCCTCACAAATGGATAAACTGGTTCACCGGGATTGAAGCATATCCATTACGTAGTAATAATGTCCTCCAATGTATAGATTAGGCTGAAACTGAAATGCACTGAATCAACAATACCATATTCAATTAATATGAGGTATTATTTGCCTATGATACTCAGACTTTGGTGCAAGTATCAGACACAGTCTAAGTTTTTCCATGTAGTCAGAGGATATAACTTGCATCAAAGCCATTTTAGTCTTTCGCGGTTCAGACTCTTCGGAATTCAGATCCATAAAAGCATATTTTCCGACATCTATGGTAAAAATAGCCAAGTTTGACAGTCACTTTTTTCCATGGCAGGAAGCTTTGAAACACTACTCATTGGTGTTTGATTCTGTTTACACACCAAAGTTAACCAGACTCCTAAGAGAAGCAAAGCAATCTGGTGCTACTATTGTGTTTGGAACAGAGATGTTTATCAACCAAGCATTTATACAATTTGAGATGTTCACCGGTTTGCCTGGTAAGACAATGCCCTATGATTGACCCGATTCGAGAATTATCTGATATATACCCCCAATGCCCTATGATTGATCGGATTCGAGAATTCTCTATCCCTATTGTTTTTTAGTACTAATCTATGCATATCCTTTGTTCTTCTAACAATATTTTTCCATTAATCACAACTCAAGATGATCACTGGTTTGTCTGGTAAGATGAATCAGCTGATTGATCGGATTCATGAATTCACTATCCTACATACCAATTGCCTCTTCTAATGATTTTTTTTTTTTCAATTTATCTGTTGCAGCACCAAAGCAACTCATTAGGGATGTATTGGCAAGAACTACATAAAAAGAAGGAATATTTGCTAAGTGAAAGTCTAATTGCAGCTCAACCGAAGTTTGTCAAGGGATTTTCATGTGATCAAGCTCAACCCCTTATTCTTTGACAATTTTTTTTTATTTAATAAATATATTTGGTCATTAATTTTGAGAGAAAATGTAAGCATTTTCTTCTTTTGTCTCAGTTTGTAATTGTATCATGAAAATTAACTTCCAAAGATATTACTTATGCATTTGTATTTAATCCATCTATTGAACCGATTGAATGTCTAATTTTAATCCCGTGTTAGGGAAAACAATTAGTAAATTTCGAGTTTAAGGCTAAGCTCATGTAATGTTTTATAATACTTTTGTTATCTTTTATGTCCGTTTTATGGTTCATGTTCGAAGTTCGTGGTTATCCTTTTCAATAATGTTATCTTCAATATTCGATTATGTGTCTCCCCTTGAAAAGTGAAATGTATCTTACCACTACAATCAATATTTATTGGTATTAAATTGTTTTCTTTTTTTTGTTAAGTAAGGTAAAAGCTATTATATAACAATCAATCTAGGAAAAGATAAATCTCCTCATGCAGCACATTCAAAGCAAAATCAAGAGGTTGGGATCAAGAGTAAAAGTCAATAACCATTCTTTTTGCAGCCTTTGCCAAGTAAACATCTTATCACATTCTCGATGCACATGCCTAATACTAATATCTCAATCTCGACGCAACATCTCTCGAATGGCATGACATGAATTTAGTTGTTGTATCATTAGAGTATCCTAGACATGATGCAACGCTTCCAAATAGTCTGTTTCTAGTAACACACAACAACAATGGATTATCACGAAACATTATCAGGACATTCCACACTTTAAACCCACGATTGGTTATCTCATGCATAAATGTATCAACCCTCCTCATTGCATGCATGTTGAAGAAGAAGCAATAGAGTGGCTCACTTGATAGGCATGACCCACTAAGATGTTGTCATCCTCAATGATCACAGTTGTGTGATTCGATTTTGGTAAGGTAGTAGCATTAATATTGACCGGATTGAAATCAAGTGAGATCCAAGGCACATTTCCCTTACTTTCTCCTAAGTCCACCTCCTTGGACTGGTCTTTCTCAAAGGTAGAGTGGAGCTCTTTTCTATTAGCCTTCATGATTGGTCCACCATTAATTTTTCCTCCACATGAATCATTGACCAACCCCTCAAAATTTGATCAGTAACACCCCTAATCTCAAACCGTTGCCGAAACAGGGTTACGGAGCATTACCGGACCTATCGAACAATTTTCAATTTAATTCAAAATAAATGACATACATATTTTGATTTAATTATAAAGTCCCTATAATGGACCCTCGAGGTCCAAATCACACATTAGAATCGAATCGGGACTTATTCGGGTACTCCAATTTTTTTTTTTTTTGCGAACTCAATATAACCCCTTTATAAATATCTAACCTTCCCTGCAAATTCAAATCGAGACCAATCAAAACAAATCAATTCATGAATTTATACATCTTTAATTATAAGAAACTAATAATAGAAAGTTCTAACATTTTTATGTTTATAACAATCTAACATAAAATGTCTAATTGATTCATTTAAATTATTATTCAACAAAATTGCCCAAAGCTATGACATAGACTATGTTTAAGACATGTAATTGTATGGAACAACCATTACCATCATTTATCATTAATATTTATGTATCAAAATAACAACAAATTACAACCTAGGTACATGCCATTTTCAAAAGAGAAAATACATTACCACGTATTTGAGTTCAGGACCGGCTTGGATGCTAAGTCGTTAATCACTTTTGTACCTAACCTGCGCACGAAAACAAACCGTACGCTGAGTATGCACTCTATGGTATTTCTATAAACCAACACTTAAATAATTATAAAATACATATATAACACTACTCAAATTCAATAACTATTCAAATATTCACCTTTCAATCCAGTGCTCTATTTTATTTCAAACTCAGTATCAATCATTATTTTTCAATAACAATTATTTGTTTATTGTTATTCAATAACAATCAGTTATTCAGTATCAAACAATCAATAACAATCAGTTATTCAGTCCAATAATACAGTCATTCAGTTATTCACTGCAATAGTTTACCTCTATTAACATAGCTCGGACTTAGACGGATACACGAATCCAACCAATACACTAGTACGACACTTAGTACCTCATCCGCTTTGCCGAAGTAAACAGTAGTAGTAGGGTACTTAGTACCTTATCGGATTAAACCGAAGTAACAGTAACAGTATGACACACAAGGTGCCTCATCGACTTGAAGTCGAAGTAACAGTACAACACTTATAGTGCCTCATTGACTCAAGGTCGAAGTATCCCTGAACACTTCCAATCCTATGGTATACCAATTATATCCGACTCAGCCCGATACAGTTAATAGGGTATTCAATTCATTTCTCAATTCACAGTAATTAATTATTTTAATATCCATTTCACAATAATCACAAATTCACATACATTCAATTCAATATCAAAACACTAATACTTACCTTAATATCTTTGCATACACATCAAATAATAAAAACAACAATTTAAATGTTAAGTTCGGTTTATAAAAATACAAACCGTAATTTTCGGATTACTCTTCGTCAACCTTCTCTTTTCCTTTCTTTGTCGATGTCTCGGGTTCTTTGTTAGCTATGAAAATAAAAATAAAAATAATTTATACGATTAATACAACACTAATTTATATTGATTAATTGAATTTTTATTCAATTTCTACCTTACTTTCAATTAGGTCCTTACAACTCATTCACTTTACTAACTCAATTTATACTTCATTCTTATTCAAATTCCTTCCATATTCTACTTAACTATCTGATGTTCATAATAAAACTCTAATTTAAACTTCTTTCAATTTAATCCCTACAACACAAAACTTAGAGCCTATTTTACAATTTAATCCTTTAATCAATTCTAACTTAAAATTCATTCAATTAAACCCCTAAATTATTATTTTGTTCAACATGAACTATGCTCAAAAACCTAAAAACTTTCAAAACCTCAACTTAATTTCAACAAAACTTTGTTCTAAAACTTCTAAAATATCAAATTTAAGTAAAAAGGACTTAATTGGCTTACCAATTAAAGTTAAAGCTCCCAAATCTTAATTTCTCCTTTTATTTTCTTTTGTTCTTTTCTTTCCTCTGTTTCGAAATGCTTCTGCTGTTCTTTCTTTCTTTTGTTTTCTTTATTTATTTCATTTCTTTTATTCTTTTACTTTATTAACTTAATAATAATATTATAATAAATATCTTATTTATTAACAAATATATATATTACAATTGGACACACATATATTTTACAGTTACCTATTATCATCACCATCCAATTATCCTTATTTTATTTATTTTATATAATTTAATATTTTAATATAATAAAAATCTTTTTACTCTTTTTACTTAATTAAAAAGTAATTAAATAAATATATTACAAATGTATAAATATATGCATTACACTTGTACAATTTAATCACCATACATATATCTTTATTTTAATTTATTTTTAATAATAATCATAATTTAATAATATAAATTATAATAATAATGAAATAATAAATATCTATTTAATAACAAATATATGTATCACAAATGTAAACATATGTATTTTACATTTGTGCATTATCATCACCATCCACTTGTCATAATTTCAATTTATTTATCATATAAAAATCTTATAATATAATTATTTTAAGTTATATTATAAGATTTTGATATTGTCCCATATACTATCCTAATTGATGGGTTGTGCAAAGCTGTGCATATTGAAGTTCCCAAGGAATTATTTCGTCAACTCTCAAATAGTGGTTTAAAACTGAATGTTTACAAATATGATGTAATAATTAATAGACTGTGAAAAGAGGGATTGCCAAATGAAGCATACAAGTTTTTTGGGAGCATGGGAGATAATGATTGCTCGCCTAATAGTTGTTATAATGTAATGATCCGAAGGTTACTTCGAAACAGCTATACCTCAAAGGCAATGCAACTTCTTATGAAAATGGTTGGTAAGGGCTTTTCTGTAGATGTATTCACTACCAACTTATTTATGGATCTCATTGTACATTCTAATAAATCAATCTTGCTTTGAAATGTTTCGCAAATTGTGTAAAGATCATCACTTGTAAATGTGAATCAGTTTTTACATAACCATTATACAGTTATAAAATATTCTAAAAACTAGAATGAATTTTAGTGTCTATTTTTAATATTATTGATTTTGTTCTGACTTGTGTAGTAAGTGAGAGTGGTAATGTTAAGAAATGAGGGGAAAACCAATATTGTTTGTGGCTTTTTTTTTTTTTGCAGTAAAAAATTTTATTGACGGAAAACATACGGACCATTGACATTGAAATCAGTAGGAGTATTGTCTCCGAAGTGCTAATTCAACAATTCAACAAAAGTTAGAAGTGACCATTCAGGAAAGTGCTCTAAAATTATAACCAACATTAGAAGGTTTAACTGAGGATGAGCGCTATTGCGCATTGAACAAAATTCCAGATCATCCAATGCAAACGCAAATTTCAAATCATCTAAAATTATATCCAACATTAAATTATTTGTTTCACTAATGATATTTCAGCACATTAAATATGTATTACAGTTTAAAAATAATAAAGTAGATTATATATTAATTTTATAGTATTATATATTATGATTTTTTAATTCATATAATAATTATATTAAGAATTTTATTAAATTATATATTATTTTATTAAATTATATTTAATAATAATTATGTTAAAATCTGGTTAAACTATTTATTATTTTTATTAAATTATTTTTAATAATAATCTTATTAAAATTTAATAACAATAACAATATCATCTACCTAAAAAAATTCTACTAAGGGAATTCTGGTCATTTTAGTTTTTTCCTTATGCTATTACAGCTCTATTCAATTACAGTCCTATTCCATTACAGTGAACCAAACGTACCCTAAAGTTTTAAGTATACATTTGAATCACAATTAGAGTTTCATGTGTATAATTACACCATATTAAAATTCATGTATACAATTATACATTAAATCAATGTTTAAGTATAATTTTAAGATTCATCCCTAATTTTATTTGCTATTATGATTCAGAATTTTTCTTTTTTGTTTGAAGTGTGATAAAGTGGCTTATTTATTACTATTAGAATACAGATAAGCAATTGACTAGTAATTTATTAAATTGTGTTGTGAAAGATAGAGAGTAAAAAGTTCATTTAATGTTTATTACTTATTTTTTTGAATCTTTTAGATTTATATATTTAAACCAGTTAGGTTGGGATTGAAAGGAGAATTTGACTCATTGACCTAATTTTAAAATCATTAATTTTGATTGAGTATACCTCATAGAGAAAGAGGATTGATGGTAGATAATCAGTGTAGGTCTACAATAGAATGATTTTTTGAATTTCGCAACTTCAAATTCCTATCGGATAGTATTCCACCAAACATTTTGGTCATCCGTCAATGATTCTAAGAAACAAGAGGAACGTCCTCGACATGATATGAAAACTGCATCAAAACCGAAACTTCACCCATTGAATAACCCCAGCGCATCCTCTGTCGGTAATGACCAGTACAAGCCTACAAGCAATAACCAAAATGGTTTTTCGAATTCCTATGAGCCGGCATGGCAGTGATTCTAAGAAATAAGAGAAAGTAAACGAGTTCTCAAACGTGAGAGGCGAAAGAAAGGTAATGAAATGCTGAAGTCAGAGGTGAAAGACTTGCGAGAAGGCATTGAAATGCTTAAATCAGAAGTTAGAGACATCGAGAGAGGTGTCGAGATACTTAAGTCCTATGGATGGGGGATTCCGAAACACGCCGATAAGAAAAGAGGGAGGGAGTATGTGGGCAAGGTGCAGTTTTAGGCGTTAATGCTTGAACCTTTTGTCTGTTGTTTAAGAGCTTTCCTTTTGAGTTTGTTTTAGCACATATTTGAATATTTGCAGATATATAATTTACCTTTTTACGAATTCAGATATTACAGATTCAGATCATATTTAAATTCAGATACGTAGAAATTAAAATAACCTCCAGACAACACTTGCAAGAAAGAACAGTCAAGTAAACCTTACATTCCATTGATGTATAAAAGTGATGATGTTCCTCCAAAAACAAAGTAATATACACAAAAAGGGGCAAAAATAAAAAAATATGTTCTCAAATTTACATTCTAGTCAGTTTCCTCCATGAAAAAACACGAAAACCTGGGCTCGAACAAGGTCAACAGCTTTTAGTATATCAGGACTAGCAAAAGAAATTTTAACATAGAAGAGAGAGCAGATTACATATCTGAAAGCATTGTCATGGTTTGTAATACACTACCTGATTAGTATCTTCGTTTTCTACGATTGAGCTTAGTTCCGTAAAGCTCCGACCTAGGATGATGCTGAAGAGGATGATCTAGCTGAAGAAGATTCTCCCAAAGCGACGGATGCTAGCGAAGAAGCCCAAACACGGGCACTCTTCGCACCTTGCTGAAAATTCTGGGTCTTGCATAGCCTCAGTTTGGTCCAAACCCTCCGAACATCGACCATGTGAAGGGCTCGCGCAAACAATTGACTTGTCTCACCGAATATTTCCAAGTTAAATTGCGGAGCATATGAAACCCAAACAGCCTTGAGACGAGACAATACTTTCGGAAATACAAGTAAAATTCCTCTTAGACAAAGATACAACAAAGCAAATACTAAGTAGGGCTCCTGTTTTACTATCTCCATCGGAGACGATTCCTTCCACGACTTTATCATGTATTTATTGTGGTCACCAGATACATCAGGTTCCTTTTGAGTAACGAATTGAACAGGTTCAAATCCTGAAATCCAGGCACTAATGTTAAGAAAAATGTGATAATGTTCAACTCGCAAACTCAGGTTCCTTTTCGAGCTAAAACTCCATTATGCTTTTAAAAGGAAAAAGTGGAAGAGGTTAGATCTTTGGCATCGGAGAGTAAATACCTGTTGTTTTCTCATAAAATTGTACAATCGAGAGGAGATCTTTTGGTCCATTATATCGTACCCTTGATGTCCGGTTCACAATTAAAATTGAAGGCAAGCTATGGATTCCGTACCTTGATAATATACTGTGATGCAACACGAATCAAAGATATTAGTTAAGGAAGTTTTCATTAGATTTCTAGAGGTAGTAAAATAACAATTTATTGGAACAACTGTCTAGCATGTATAAATCACAAACCATATCTAACACTCGCACCCGAGTCCGAGTAACATTGATTTGTAAACTGGTAATACAATTGAATATGTGCAGACACATAATTTTTAAGAGAAGCTTTCGAGTAAATTTGATCCTGGTGCACCAAACCAACACTGTAAAACTGACTTGATCTTAAGGATTCAAACATAAAAGAGACCAATTTGTAGCATGTTCAATGTTGCGTCAAACACAAAAAGCAGCACAATTCTAACACCTAATTTTTTGTTCTCCTTATAGCATTTATCCAAAACATGCCCCCATTAACGTGAAAAAGTTATTTTAGTCGAGAACAAATAAATAAAAAAGGAAAAAACAATTCAATAATTCATGAACAAACACTAATGATGAAAGCCGGATAAAGTAGCCACACACCTTGGTGAAGTTGAAGACTGTTCAACTGCCAGATGCTCTATTTGAGGAAACATGGAACTGAGAATGTCGAATTTCGGACGCAAACCATGTGAAAACGGGCACCACGAAGCGTAAAAGAGCACAGAAGTATAACCATTTTGCTGTTTGGAGGTCAATTGTCTGTCAAGGAAGTCTCCATTAACCTGCAAACAGACATAAGATGTTATCAGAATGTTTGTCCATGAGATATTGCAAGTCATGCAAAATTCGCAATCCTCGAAGCATATCTTACAATCAGATGGAACAATTAGCTAAGCTAAATTATGGGAAAGATGGAAATTTTTTACTAACATAAATGTGATGATTAGAAGAGACTTGGCAAGGAAACCGCATGAACCCTAAACGGATAAGTAGAAAGTAAACAATGCCCTCGAAGAAAGAAAGTAATGGGTATGGAATGAAGAGGGAGATATATCCTATCCCTTGTTCAACTTTTGAGTTTCTAGCCACATCACAGTTGAGAACATCTTTGTCTCATAAAATCAGCCCCATTTGAAAATGCACAACTTATTTTTGCAAATCAATGGAAGTTTAGGGAGTAAATTACGGTTTTAAACAATACGAATTTTTGAAATAGCTAACTGGAAAGTTTTCCATACTTTCAATAGTGCAGAAAATTTAACTAACTATAGCATCACATGGTAGACAAGCTTATGACCAACAAGTGTAGGGTGAAATGGTAAGACACGCTATACTCTCAGGGAGAGAACTCAAGTTCCAATTCTGAAGAAGACATTGTTGGGAGGGCTAGCCACGAACTCCGAAAGGATTAGTCTCCATGGACCGTAAAACGGACATGGAGGATAATTCGGTTACACCAAAAGAAACATAATGCTACAAATTGGAGCATGCATTACTCAAATGGTTAAACACCGATTGTATCACATACAAAGGTTTAGCACAAGGTTCTTGGATAAGATACATGCTTGCCGAGGCATTGTTCTCATGGATAATACATGCTCCTATACCATCCTAGAAAAGTACTCCTGAAAGAAGAAATGGTCGGAGAGAGGAAAAACGCGGATATATACAATATGAGCCTATGTAAATCTCCCTTTCAAACCAGTATTTGGAGAACAAAGAAGCCTAAGGATTCTTATGATTCTTACACCAACCGATATGAGAATCGCCTACGAACACATTCGATGTTTAATATCTCCAATCAAAGCTTTGCAATACAGACAAAAATACATTTCACTAATCCACCTCATACTGCTAACGAATTGCGTAAAGCTTAAATCCTAGAGCATAAGACTTAAGCAGTGTCTTAATCGTACAACATAGCCCAAAAAGCCTACGTTGCTATGACTCTTTGTTTTGCTTGAAGTACGCGTATTAGACACATATAGGTACATGGATATATGAAAATGATCTTTAAGGACCCTCCAAATAAATTTAAAAATATAGAAAATGAAAATGAATATACCCGTATCAGACACATAACTGAGTCCAACTAACTTGGCTAATAGCCATGAAATTACTAGGTACTATTGGTTTCAACTACATATATTCAATTCAAATCTTCTAGAAGATACTAAATATATTCAAAGTCTTCAAACAAGATTAGATTATATAATGAAATTTTCATAAAATTTGCAGCTTCCTTTCTATTTTCTCTGCTTTGTTTGATTTTTACATATTAAATAATACCATTAAAACCCAATACCCTCCAACCATTTAAAAAGTCAACCATAAACCTTTCTTCTGATGCTTCAAATTTTTACAGCTATGAAAAATTCCAGAATGACACCCTAATAATTCAGGCTGAAAATTCAAGTTTTCATACAAATTTCTCTTCTTTTAGCAGAATTAGGCCAAATCATAAATAACTAGAATCAAATTTTTAAAATAAAGAAATAAAAACAATCATCCAATGAAAAATTAAAATTAATGCCAAGAACCCATTTTTCTAAACCAATTCACAAATCAATATATATATATAAACAAAAAAAAATCAACTAAATCAAGCTAAAAAAAATACCTTGAGAGGGGGAATTGGAGAGACCGAAGGAGAGCATTGAAAGTGAATATTTTTAATGAACACATCAGCTTCATGGGAGCAAATAGAAGAACCCAAAACACAGCGTATTGAGCAAAAGGCTGTTATATAGAAGAACAGAAGAAGAGAGGAAGATGATGATGATGATGATGAAGAAAAACCCATTTTGAATTTCATTTATAAAATAAATAAATAAAAAAGAGAAAGAAAAAAACACAGAAAATTCACAATAACAAGAAGATGAAGCAGAAGAAAATGGGAAAATTGAAACCCAGAAAAAAAAAGTGAAAATTAAAAGAAAATTAATATAAATTTTGGGAGAAAGAGAGGGAAGGTGGTAGCTGTGTGCTATTTTTCTGGTAGTGGGTAAAAAGAAAAAATCTAATCTTTGGCCAAGCTTGGTTGGCTGTTAATTTTATTAGAAGAAAAAGAAAAAAAAATGGTTTAAAATTTGGACTTTGGGGATTATGAATTTGGAGCAGATAAAATTAAAGATTATTTATGATTACATTTGATGAGTGATGACGAATTTGATGATGGTGGATGGGTTGGTGGTGGGTGTACTACTACAGAGGTTTTGCTTAGGTAAACAAATATTAAGGAAAAAAGTGTAGAATATTTCCTGTTTTGTTTAACTGTAGAAATAATAATAATTAATAATAACGGTCAAAATATTAGGGAAGGCCCTCTATTTAGGGGTGAATTAAATTTCAGCCTCTATACTGAGAAAATATATACCTAGTCATTATATATTTCGAAATGAGTTAATTTGCACATTTCTAGATATATTAAGGTTAATCTATCACTTTTTTTTTTAATAAAAGAGTCAAAAATACATTTCACTCAAGTATAGGGGCTTCCTAATATTTTCAGCTGGATAGAATTTTTCTTTAAAAAATATGAAAATGAGTAATAACGTATTAATCACTTAATACCCAATATGTTTCTTTGTTTTTTATTTTATTTTATTAAGATTGTATTATTTTTATCAAATTATTTAATTATATTTCATATTTAATTTTAAATAATATACTAAACAGGTTTATAAATAAAATTTAACACCTAATTTTGTAGTTTTTTTTTTGCACTTAATTTTTCCATCTATCCAACTAAGAAAAGTATTTTATGTGGTGGACTGGATTATTATTTATTTAATTCATCTTAGTTGGGTTGAAAAAGTTTATTTTTATTGTTTTGAAAAATAATTAAAATATTAATTTTTTATATTAAATAGAGAAACGTATATTTTAGACTCTCAACTTGATAACTTGTACATAATTACTATTTTTTTCGATTTAACTGATATCTAATTTTAAAAATCGTTAATTAAGTTGATATTTCAAATTTGTAAAAGAGTGTTGATTTGTTTTCTTTTGGGTTTAAAAGTTTTTCTATTTTCTTTAATTATAATTATTTTACTTTTACAAAGTAACAAATATTAATGTGTAAAACTTTTTTATATTTTTAATAAAATATTATTATAATAAGATTTGAATTTAAAATATTCTTTTAACTTAATCATTCTAAAATTTTAATTTTTTTTTATAAATATAATTTTTACCTAAGTATTCGCATTTACAATGTAACTGTGTTATAATTTAATTTTATTCATAATAATTTTTAAAAATTTATGTTTGGTATTTATCTCGTATAAATATTAAAATATCCCATCTTTGAAATAGAAGAGAAAATTAAAAAAAAAAAAACAGGCACAAATTTTCATATCTAATATTTACTCTTGAATGCAAATAACATAAAATTATATATTTTTTATAATATAACTGCTACCTAAAAGTAATGTTTTTTTTAATAAATTAAATTAGAATTATGAGTAAAATTTTATTTTAAATCATATGTCAGGTCATTCACCCAAATAAAAAGATTCGAGCAAAATTATAGATCCAAAAAATAGGTTTGGATAAAAAAAGTTTGACTTGGCCTAAATTTGTCTAAAATTTTTTTTACCTTCTGTTGTTTTGTTATTATATTGTTACTATTTTGTTGTTATTGTTTGGATATTGTGTAACTCTTATTTTATTGTTAATTTTATTACTATTTTTGAGACATTTGATTATTAAGTTGCAACTATCTTGTTTTATTTAAGTATAATTTTTTTAATATATTATCAGTTTGTTGAGAGCAGTTATTTTAATATTTTTAGTGTATTTGATATATTATATTTTTTAAATTTATTTTTATATAAAAAAATTAATATGGACGGACCATGCCGAGCTCAAGTTTAGCATTTTTTATCTGGATCGGACTTCAACAAGATTTTAAACTCATTTTTCGGGTCGGGCCTAAAATTTTACATCTGCCTGACCCATAGTAAAGTCTAGTTTCTAACTGTCAAGTAAAATGCATCGATTTGAACCTGTTTGTTGGCTTGATGGTTAGGGTATTCATTGTCCCAAGTATGGACTGAGTTCGAGTCGCGCTAGTCGGGTTGCTATTAGGGCTTTGCCCTCCACTTATAATTAAAAAAAATGCACTGAATTAAGGATAAATATTAAAAAAATTATAAATTTATATTTAATTCTTTTTTTATTTCAACCGATATATTTATATCATATAAAATTTTATAATATTTATATTTAAAAGCAAACTGTTAGGGTTCCCTAACATCTGATAGAAAAAAAAAGTGATCACAAAATAATATTTAAAAGGTACCTGATTAATTTTTTAAAAAAAATTTAAATGAGTAAAATTTTCAAAATATATAAAATATGAAAGGTGTAGATATTGATATCATATTACTAATATTTAACTTATAAATTATTAATTAATTTTATATTTTTATTGATGCATTTACCTCATAACATCAATTACTAATATAGATTCATAACAAATCATGATTAGGTTCCAAGTTTTCTTTCAAACTTGATTTATTTACAACACAAAATTATGTATGTCTTTAAATTGGAAAATTAAACCTTTCACTTTCAAGAAAAAATATAAAACCATGACCAAAATTCCAATTTCTTGTAATTAATTCAAACAAAAACATATTTGTAAAATCTCTCATTTGCTTGAACAGTATAAGTATTTTATTTTGGTTTAGGTTATTTCTAACACTTTTTAAAAATATTTATATTTGATTATGTGTTAAAAAATTCGGTTTAAATTTATTGTACAGTAAAAAGTTAATTTCTTTCAAGTAAAGCAGTTGTGATATTTATAATAATAATTTTTTTATCAAATTCGTCCATTTATTTTGAAATAAGCTGTAAAAAATATTCCCAACTTTCAACCTACTTAATTATATCTACCAACACTCCATAGCCTTAGTGCCATCTTTATACAATGGGAAACTTGTCCAAAGGAGCTTATACCAAGCTCTTCCTCTATATAAACTCATTCCATCATCAAGAAAATTCTAAACTTACACTTCACTAGTCTTTCTTTACACAAACACTATTATAACTCTCCTAATACTCCTAAATCACCACTAGCAACTTTTGACATTTCATATGAATCGCTTCTAACTTCCAACACTACGATGTATATATTGTGTATCATATACAAACAATTATTTTTAATTATTTGAAATAATTGAATGAAATTATTTTTTATTTTTAATAATTAAAAAAAAAGTTTTTTAAGTTTTCATTTCCTTATCCAAGATGTTGACATTTCTTTCACTTGCAACTTCATATTGTTTTGCAGAGAAAATCATGCAAAAGTGGTCAAAATCTTTATATTTAATTTCAAAAGCAATGACTTCCTTAAATTTGTGGTTTGAAAATTGCAGAAAAGCACACATGCAAGCACATGTTTTGAAAATAAGCCTCCTTCATAGATAGATAGATTTTTCTTTGAATGGTACATCAACGTTTTTTATTTGATTTTCTTTTCATTCTTTTCAACCATTAATAACCTTTTTTGTTTTCTTTACTCGACTAACCATCGGTGTAATGATAAATGATTTGGGTTCGAATTTGAACAACTATCTCTTTTATCATTGTCAATTTTCTTTTTAAAAAAATTATCGTTTTAAATACTAATATTCATAAGTATAAATAAGAGAGCTAATTTCAAGTGATAAAATATACGAGTTCAAGCTTGACTTAAAATTCAAAGTTAAAAGCTTCAGTAGAGCTCTATCTATTTTTATTTATAAAATCTGAATTTGTTTGGCTTCGATATTTGAGTATGAGTTCAAATTTAATTTTTTAAATTCTAATTAAAAATTGATAAAAGAAAAACATGTGAGTTACTTAAAGTGAGTATTAAGATACTCAAATTCGATTCACTTAATAATTTAAGGTGCTCAAAGCTTGATTTTGACGATTACCATATCAATTTTCAAATTTTTTTACAAGCACAAATATCTTAAGTTAAAATATGTTATTAATCCCTTTAATTTGACAAAAAATTGAGATTTAGTCCTTGTACTTAAAAAGTTACAAATTAAGTCTTTTTACTTTTTCGATGTAATAAGTTTAGTCCAGTCATTTAAATCATAAATATTTCTTGTCAAAATTTGTCAACTTAAAATTTTGATTAAACTGTAATCATATGACATGACAGAAAATAAAAATGTTAAATTGATAGATTTTGACAGAAACTACCAATAGGAATAATGATCAGAATAAAATTTTTAAATTAAAAAAATAGGAGTAATAAAATTTTAACCAAATCTCAAAGTCTATACAAATACAGCCTGAACCATGAGATGAAACTATAAAAAGCATGCAAACAATTATTCATCTGCTTCATTTTTTGCTGTTCAAATGATCAAACATTTTTTTTGTCTAAACCCAAATTACCTTCGTTAAAGCCATGGGGAAATCTTCAGTTTACAATGCCTCAAAGCAACAATATCCCCCAACTTTCAAACTGTTTTTCTTCTTCTTGCCCATAAGCTTAGCCATCACTAGTTTTCTTCTCATTTTCATTTACATTTACACCACTTCAAAGCTCTCCACCGATCCCCAATCCAGCCCTTTCTTAGAACCTGCGACGAATTATTCTTTATTTGATCTGATAATCCCGGGTTCGACTGATTATGAGACGATTCAGTTTTCGATCGACAATACAGCTGAAGATTTGTTCTTTGATCTGCCCAGAACTTCAAGTTATGCGAAGCAGAATCAATGGTCCCTTGAAGATCTCTTTGGCTTTACTGGTATGTTTGTACGCATGTATTTGTTTAGCTTTTGAATATTATTTTTTTAATTACGAGAAAAAGAAAATAAAATTCTAACAGCAACCCGACTAATGCGACTTAAACTTAGGTGACACTCTTTACTTTCGTTTTCGATGTCCGTGTTTTGAGCATGAAAGTATGCAAAAACCAAGAGTTAACAAATTTTGTTTAGAGAAGTGAAGATAAAATATTATAAAATTTGGGTAATAAAACTAAATATCTTATATTAAAAATGCTTTAAATTAAATTATAAATTTTTCAAAAGGGTTAAAATTATAAATTTTTTAAATTAAAAATTTTAAAAAATTAATTTTTAAAATTTTAAGGAGGGGACTATAAAATAAATTTTCCATTTAATTAAGGGTCAAACCTCTATTTACCTTTTCTGACTATGTATTAAACATTTATTGATAATAATTTTTGAAATTTGTCTCTCGATTTTAATTCAATTGATACTACTGATATTGCAACAACAAAAAAATAAATTTAAATGTATTTAAATATATTTTTCCTCTAAATTAAAGATGTGAAAATTACGAGTAGAAGTAAGATTTTATAACAAAAATTGGAAGTTTTTTTAGACCCATCAAAATTAATGGAAATTTAGTTAATTTTTGCAAAAGTTTTAAAAATTATAATTAAACTCCTTAATTTTTAAAAAATTCTCTTTAAACCCCCAAAATTTTAAAATTTTAATTAAACTTCTCAAATTTCTTTTAAATTTTAGTTAGACTTAAGATTTCGGTATGAAGTATGTAAAAATCTTAATCACAGCTATTTGATTCAAGTAGAAAGCAGTTTGATACTCATTTAAGATTTCAATCCGACTCAACGTTAGATTTTAGTCAAATCCAATGGGAGCTAACCTGTTTGGTTTTTTTTTTTGTCAGGAAACACTCTGAATAACACAGAGATCTATCATGATACAGATGTATTTCTTGAAGATTACAAGGAAATGAATAAGAGCTTTAAGATATTTGTTTATCCCCATAAACCTGATGATCCCTTTGCAAATGTGCTATTGCCTGAGGATTATAATCCCGAAGGTCCCTATACCAGTGAACTTTACTTCAAAAAAGCTCTTTTCAACAGCCATTTCATCACCAAAGATCCCAATGAAGCTCATCTTTTCTACATGCCTTTTTCCATTCTTCATCTGCGCCACGATACGAGAATCGGCCCCGAAAAACTCCAAGATTTCGTCAAAGATTACATCTTCAACATCAGTCATAAGTACCCTTTTTGGAACCGAACCGGCGGAGCCGATCATTTCTACACCGCGTGCCATTCGATCAGCGAGATCGCGATGGATAAAACCGTCGAAGCTAAAGAAAACTCCATTCAACTAGTTTGTACGTCGACGTATTTTGTGACGGGCTATTTCCCTCACAAAGATGTCTCATTGCCTCAAATTTGGGTTAAAAAGCATGACCCCGAAACACTTGTTTCATCCAAAAGGTGAACCTTTTCGAACTTTTCAATTCCGGTAGTACTTGCGGATGTAACAGATGCTATTTTGGATTACAGGAACCGACTAGCTTTCTTTGCAGGGCGAGTGAATTCCCCTGTAAGAGCAGCTCTATTTAAACACTGGGTCAACGACACTGAAATATTCGCACATTTCGGTGGACTCGAGACCAATGACGGCAAAGAACAACTCCGTAGCAAGTTCTGTCTTCATGTCAAAGGGTTCGAAATAAACACGGCGAGAGTGACCGACGCATTGCACTACGGGTGCGTCCCGGTGATACTTGCTAACCATCATGATCTCCCTTTCACTGATATACTCAATTGGAAAAGCTTCTCGGTTGTAGTGCATTACATGGATATACCAATGTTGAGAAAAATACTACAAGGGATAAGCTTTGAAGAGCTTTCATGGCTACAAAGCAATGTGATGAAAGTGAGGAAACATTTCGAATGGAATGTTCCAGCACTTGATTATGATGCCTTTTATATGACCATGTATGAATTGTGGCTCAGAAAAAGTTCAGTCAGGGTTTGATTAAGTGCTTCAAGGGAATTTATATGAAGATTCTTATCAGCTTTTCTGAAAATATTTTATTTTTTTACCCATTTTTTTATGATTTCGGTATCCGATTGTAATATTGGTATTGGATTATTTCGGATTGTGAAGATCAACTATGATGGTTTCATTCAACTCCATGAAAATAATTTTTTAATAATAAATTCAACTGTTGAACCAACATGGCACACACTGTCAAAAGAAAACCCGACACAGATGACAGACCTGACCTAATTCAAGCTATAATTTTTTAATTTTATTTTGGGTAAATTACAATAAAAGTTACTCAAGTAATTTTTTTTTATAATTTAACTATTTAATTTTATATTTTTTGTCACTAACTAACTACCCGTAATTATTTTATAATTTTTTATAATTAAGCAACTAATATTTATTTTTACTAATAATTGAGTGACTATTGATGTAATTTACCCAATTAAATAAAACAATTAGTTTCAATTTAAAGAGAATTTACATTTAGGATTAAACCTAAAAAATAACTAAAATAATTTTAAATAGGTTTTTATTCGGCCATTTTACCCAATAGGCTCTTTTCTAAATTTAATTACAGAAATGGCTCGTTTATAGGATTATTTACCGGATTAGGCCGTTTTCCACGAGAACGCGTCCACGTCAGCAAAACGCTTCCCTGGGGGAGCATTTTGCCCGTGTAACAATTAAAAATTTGACCGTTGGCTTCCAACGGTCCAAAAAAAACTATAAAAAGGCCCCCAAATCATTTTTTCACACAAATCTCTCACAATTTCTATAATTCTCCCAAAATTACTTTCCGTTCATTTATTTTTCACACAATTCTCTCATAATTCTCAACATTCTTTCAATATTCCCTTCAAAAATCTATCAAATTTCATTGAAATTTTCTCAAAATTCAATCAAGTTTCTATCAAAATTCTATCAAATTTCTTTGTTTAAAATTTTTTAGAATTTAATTTTTTAAATTAAAAAAATCTGATCGTATTAGCAATGGCTGGAGAATTAATCCATCTCGATAATAAGCACATCTCCGTTGATCAAATGACAATGGTAAGTGATAATTTTAAATTTTCAATACTATTTGATATTTTTTTAATTTATGCAATTTTAATTAATTTTTGTTTTATAAATTTTTATAATAGTCTGTAGATCGGGTGTTGCAATGCTATATCTGTAATATGTTTAGTCCTCCATCGCCGTTGATCGAGAATTACTTGCAGGAAGCGGGATTTTGGCACGTGGCCACGATAGGCCGAGGGTGCAAGTTGGACCCAAAACTAATCAATGCATTGATAGAGAGGTAGAGACCCGAGACGCACACTTTTCATCTTCCATGCGGAGAGTGTACTATCACTCTAGAAGATATGCATTTGCAATAGGGATTGCCGGTGGATGGGTACGCAATCACTGGGTCCGCGCCATCTACTGATTAGGGAGTCATATGCTACGAGGTTTTAGGTGCTATACCAGATAATATTAACGAAGGTCGGATCGAGATGGGCTGGTTACGAGACACATTCTCGGAGCCGGATAATGATTCGACTGAACTCGAAAGAATACAATATGATCGGGCATACATTCTTGAGATGATTGGAAGTTATCTAATGTCGAACTTGACATGAAACCTCGTACATTTGAGATGGCTGCTGAAACTCGTAGATTTTAGAGCAGCCGGCGAATTGAATTGCGGGTCTACCTTGTTGGCAACATTGTACAAGGAAATGTGCGGGGCGACGCAACCGAACAAAGCCAAAATAGGAGGTTGTCTATCACTACTGCAATCATGGGTACGGTTTCGCTTTCCATTTTTACGTCCTCAAGTGGATCACCCATATACATTTTCACTTATAACGAGGTAAATTTTATATTAGATTTTACAATTATTGCGTAGATTTAGAATATAATTGTATGTTAAAAATTTGTTTAATTAGGTGGAACCATTCGGCGAGTTATGTCAGAATACCTACCTCTCTCGAAGATATATGGCTTCTATTAGACTAACGATCGGAAGCAGAAGTAATATTAAATAAAATATATATACATAATAAAATAGTCGTTTCATATTTAGTATTATGTATTATGTATATAAGTAATATTTTTATCATGTTCATATAGTTTCAATGGACACCATACGAGGATCTAGCAATTCGAGTAGTAATTCCGAATGAATTCCTTCAAAATCCAAATGTTTGGCATGTGAAGATCCCATTGGTGAACTATGCTACTGTGGAGATGCACCAGTCAGATAGAGTATTGAGGCAATTTGGATTCCGACAACCGATTGTCGTGACACCCGAGGTGTTTGATGATGAGCATAAAGTCGACTTACGACAACTGCATACGGATTGGTCAAGATTCTGGTCACACTATATCGAAATGTGAGAAAATCGATATGATTATATACCTACTCGGGAACCGATCTTTGTTCCAGAGTTAGCGTACGTACTAGAATACATGCCATGGTTTAAGATCCATGACAAACCATATTTATTGTCGGAAGAGGAGAGACGACGACAAATTCGTACCCAACGGGAACGACGGGGCCTTTTAAATCCAAGAAGAAAGGACGACGACGCTTGCCCATCAGCAGTACCCACACAATCACTAGGCCCAACAGTTCAACCAACGACACCCACATCACAGCCTTTTCAGATTATGCCAGATGCGTATCCTAGCCCTTATATGTTTCCTTTTCCTAGTCCTATGGCAGGTTGGAATCCATAGGCCGGTTCATTTTCGTTTTCAATTATCAGAGTCAACCGCTGATCTATAAGCCACCGTCGCATGAGGAATCACACGAGGCACCATCGATGAGCTCTTCTTTCTACCAATCCCCATCACCTTACGGGATTCAAACACCTCTGCCATTGGTGATGCAAACACCGCCGTAGTCATTATTCTATCAAGGTAGGTCACCCTCCCAACACCCACAACCAGATCCCCTGTCGGAAGAACCACAACCCACGCTGGAAGCTGATCCAAGAATGAATCCAACACGAACCCATCGACGACCCCCATGTGGCACGGATTCCGACCGCCACGGACATTCATTTTTTTAAATATATTTGTACAAAATTTTTTTATATTGTTTTATTTAATAAAATAAAAGTTTTTTTGAATAAGACAATTGTAATACAACATAGTTCCATTTAATAAAATATAAATAATACAACATAGTTTTTTACGACAACTATCAACTATTTCGATTTGAACATGATCTACTTGTATGGCTGGGTTCCTACACCATCCGCACAATTTCTGTTAATTGGTTGTTTCTCAGATATCCATATTGATACGTATTCTAGTCGAGTAAGGTCGACCCTTTGGTTTACGACGCAATTCTCTATCCGGTAACAGCTTAAACGGAGCAAGCGATACAAGCAGCCACTTTAGTTCATCTGGGACAGGTGGAAATACGTGTCTCCACACGTTTTACATGGTTTTTAGTTTGTACATTTCGTCGATGTAGCTCATGGGATCTAGACGGAGATTCTGAAAAGCTGTAATTACATAAGCGCATGGATAACGAAGTGCGTCAAACCTCTCACAGTCGCAAGTCCTATTTCTCAAGTGTACACAATATTGCCCGCTAATAATACCTTCGTGCGGTTTGTCAAACTCCGCCACAAGAAACTATAGGTTGTCTCGATCATGACAGACTGTGTGCATGATGTTTGTCCGCACCTTTGCCTTGTTAATTTCTTGTAATACCTTTACGCACCATACACGGCCTCATTGCATTTGGCCTTTATAACTTACTGCTCGCTTCGAAAATAGTGCCGCTAAAGAAAAATATGTCTCTCGAACAACTAATGTTGTTGGCAAATGACGTGTTCTTTTTAGAACAGAATTTATGTATTCAACCAGGTTTGAGGTCATATGACCATATCGTAGGCCACCGTCGTAAGCTTGTGTCCACTATTCGAAAGGTATGTTACAGAGGTAGTTTGCACCTTCTTCGTTAACTGAACGCAAAACTGCCAACATCTCATGAAAACGGTCATTACTTATCTCATACCATGTCAATATAAGTTGATAGCGAAAATCACATACCACTTTTCCATTTAAAATAAATTCAATATTACAAACAAAATTATATTAATAGATATTAGATACCCATGTTGGACACTTGTCATTTTTCACTTGTAAATCGAAATTGCTCGTAGTAGTTAGACGTAACGTGCCTTAGGCAATACCGATGGTGTGTGCGATGCCACAGGCTTCCCTGTCACTTAATTGCAGCTAGTATTATGGTGCCCCGATTCGATATGACACAGATATTAGGTTGGGGACAGACATGCCTCTTTAACCTAGAAAGAAAGAACTCTCAGTCATCAGCTGACTCCCTTGGTGTTATTACAAACGCAATTGGAAGGATTTTCCCACTGTCATCCTGTGGCACAGCTAGCAATAGCCGATGGGTATATCTACCGTACATAAAGGTATCGTCAATTTGTACCAACGGCTTGCAATATAGAAATGTAACGACCCAAATTTTAAGGGTATCAGAAAAATATATTTTCAGGTCTCCGTTTCTGAAAAATGGATTAGTAAATAATTATTAAAAATATTTATGAAGTTAGTCGAGTGGTTAATTAGAGTTTAATTGAGTGAATTTAGCTTAATTAAGAGTAACTAAGAAAAAAGACTAAATTGAATAAGGGGTAAAAGTTGAATTATAGATTAATAGAAAATAAAAAGGACCAGATAGACTCATTAGATGAGGCGACATAGCATGATAAAATCCTAGATTTTTTTTAGATTATATTATTATTTTATTGTAAATTATGTTAATTATATTATAATATTATTTGGACAATTGCATGGTAAATAAAATAAATGAAATAAATAAAAGAAAGACAAGTGTATGAAAATGATTTGATATAAGTGTATAAATAAAAATATACACATTTGTAATACAAGTATTTGATAATAAATAGATATTTATTTAAATATTAAATTATTGTTATAATTACTAATTAATATTTATATTATATTATATTATGAAATAAATTAAAATAGTGACAAATGTGTAGTAATTATAAAATACATGTGTAATAAATTGAATACATACATTTGTAATATGTATATTTAATTATTAGTAGATATTTGTTATTTATAAAAGATATTTATTAATTAAATAATTATATTGCAATATTTTTATGAAATAAATAAATAAAGGTATGACAAATGTATGGTGATAAGTGAAACATATGTACTAATAATATACACATGTGTAATTAATAAATAAATATTATTTATTATTTAAGTATAAATAATGTTATATTATATATAGATATAAAACAAAACAAAAAGAAAGAGAAGAAACAGAATAGGCAAACGTGAAGCAGGGGAAGGAAAGAAAGAAAGGAGAAAAGAAAAAAAAAAAAGGAAAATTGAAGATTTGAAGTTTTAAAGTTTAATAGGTAAGTCAATTTAGCCATTTTTACTTAATTTTGATGTTTTAGAAACTTTGGAACAAGATTTTGATGGAATTAAGTTGGTAGTTTAAAAGTTCTTAGATTTTTGAACAAAGTTCATGTTGAATAAAATGATGAAACAGGGGTTTAATTGAATGAAAATTAAGTTAGAATAAATAAAGGGATTGAAATGTAAAGTAAGCTATAAGTTTTGTGTTTTAGGGACTAAATTGAGGAAAATTCAAAATTAGGAAAATATGTTGAAAATTTAATATTTAAATTTGAGTTTGAATGAAATTTGAATAGAAATAAAGTGTGAATTGGTGTTGTAAATTTGGTTATTAACATTTTACACCAAAATAGTTTTGGGCAGTAGTAGTGTTCTGACTTTAAAAATTCACCAAAAATTGTAGAAATCGAACTAGAGAATGAAAAAAAATATATGAAATTAAAGCTTATTGAGTCTAGTTTTAGGGAAAATTAGCGGATCTTAATTTGGAGTTTCTTAGCTCAAGATATAAATGATTTAGTCACAATGACTCAAGTAGACAACTTTGAATGAATATATAAGTAAATAGTGGAATTATATGTAAAAAAAAAGAGAGGTTAAATTTGCATGTTTAGGCACATGGATTAAATTGAATTGTGTTGTATTGATGATTATAAATTATTATTATTTTCGTAGTTAAAAAAGAACCCAAAACATCGGCGAACAAAGGAAAGGAGAAAGCTATCGAGGATTAAAACGAGAAATTCACGGTTTGTATTACTATAATTCAAATTAGTTTTTATTAAATGTTTTATATAAATTCTATATTTAATAAGTGAGTTATAAGGTAAGTATTGATATTTGACTTGAATGAGAATTGAGTTGAATGGAGAATGTGTGTGTATAATTGAATTGTAAATTGATTTGAATGTGAAATTGTAATTGAAAAGTGACCTTGGATTGGAAATGAAAGTGAATTGAGAATTGAAATACCCTATTAACTAGTCGGGCTGAGTCGGATATAATTGGTATGCTATAGGATTTGGAAGTGTACGGGACTTGTAACGCCCCCTTACCCGAGACCGTCGCCGGAGTCAAGCATGAGACATTACAAAACTTATTTTAGCATTTAAACAATTCTCGTAGTAAACTATTCATCTGCGTCACAGTCGCTAAAAAATTCATATCTCAAGTTACAAAACTTGAAATCCAATTCCGTAAATTTTCCCTGAAACTAGACTCATATACCTACTTACTAATTTTTTTCTAGAATTTTTGGTCAGGCCAATTAGTACAGTTTATTA
Source organism: Gossypium hirsutum (assembly GCF_007990345.1). Taxonomy (NCBI): domain Eukaryota; kingdom Viridiplantae; phylum Streptophyta; class Magnoliopsida; order Malvales; family Malvaceae; genus Gossypium; species Gossypium hirsutum. The sequence goes on from NC_053431.1 coordinate 123,539,800, forward strand.
GTAAAATTCTCCCATGTTTCAAGGTTTGGCTATTCTGACCCCTGTGCACTACGAATCAAATTTCTTCCTGTACAGAAATCCAATGACTATGCCGTTTGTTTCAATTAAAAAATAAGTTTTATAATGTCTCATGCTCGGCTTCGGCGACAGTTTCGGGTAAGGGGGCGTTACAATTTGATTGGTATCAGTGCCAAGTTTCGATCTTAGGACCTGTGGGTTATGGGCCCATCACGCTTCCGCTATGCCACTCTGATTCCATCCACTGATACGACATGACCAAGAAACACAACTTCTAATAACCAAAATTCACACTTGCTCAATTTTCCGTACAATTGCTTTTCTCGTAGTATTTGTAAAACAATCTGGAGATGTTGCTCATGGTCTTTTTCTGACTTGGAATACACCAAAATATCGTCGATAAAAACTACTACGAATTGATCCAAGTACGGCTGAAAAATCCAATTCATAAGATCCATAAAAGTAGCAGGGGTATTTGTCAGTCCAAATGGCATCACTAAAAATTCATAATGCCCCTACCTAGTACGGAATGCCATCTTCAATATGTCGCACTCTTTTACTTTCAACTGATAGTATCCCGACCTCAGATCAATCTTTGAAAATACGGAAGCTCCTTTCAGTTGATCAAACAAATCATCTATTCGGGGAAGTGGACACTTGTTCTTGACAGTCACTTTGTTGAGTTGTCGATAATCAATGCGCAACCGCATCGACCCATATTTCTTCTTAACAAATAACACTGAAACTCCCCATGGTGATGTACTAGGTCGTATAAAACCTCTGTCCAATAAGTCTTGCAACTGTACTTTTAAATCCTTCAGCTTAGTAGGTGCCATACGGTACGGAGGTATTGATACTGGATCTGTACCTGGGTAGACTTCAATCACAAATTCTACCTCTCGATCAGGGGGTAATCCAAGTAATTCTTCAGGGAATACATCAGAAAATTCGCATACAGTCCGAATCTTACTACACTGACTTTCAACTGAATCTGAATTAATCACATATGCTAAGAAAGCATTACAACCTCGATGAAGAAGCTTGCAAGATTTAATGGCCGAAACAATACGAATTGATCCACTAGTCTGAATACCATTTACTTCAATCCTATCTTCACTTTCATTCTGAACAGTAAACTTCTTCTTATAACAATCTAAAATCACTCCATGTTCTGATAACCTGTCCATTCTCAAAATAACATCAAAGTCACCAAATGGCATAATCAACAGATCAACAGGGAATCTTCTATCTTGAATCATTAACGGACATCTTCGACATATATGGTTCACTAAAGTAGTTTGTCCCAGTGGACTAGACACTTCTATCATAACTTTAGACAATTTAGACTCTAATTTTTCCGTCTCAACTACTTTTGTATTAACATATGAATGTGATGACCCAAGGTCTATTAAAGCATAAACGGGTGCTGAATTCAATAAGAATATACCTGTCACCACATCGTGAGCATCTTTCTCTTCTTGAGTCCTCACAACATACGCTCGAGCTAGAGCTCTAGCTTCAGATTGTTGTGTAGCACTCTCACTAGTTCTTCTAGCACCACCTCTAGCAAACGAACTACTTCGGCCTGATCCTCAGCCTCTGAAAGAAGATTCAGATCTTTGCACTACTGTCGGTGTTGTTCCAGAAATCTTTGGGCAATCTTTAATAAAGTGATCGGTAGCTCCACAATGGAAACAACCTCCATTCAACTTTCTACACTCTTCTTTGTGCCAGTTTCCACAATGCTCACATATTGGAATTTCAGTATTCTGAACTGGACTTCAGATACTGCCAGTAGACACAGTAGTCTGTTTTTTCCGACCTCGATCACCTCTTTCCGACCTCGGCCGCTTAGGCTGCGGACTTAAACTAACCATTCTGGGATGTTTTTCAGTCGAACGAGCAACTTCAGACTTTTTATCTCTTCCGAGAATTTGTCCAATCATACAGGCTCGAAGCATATCTTCTAAAATTTGTATTACCCATTTAGATTGACCATCAGTCTGTGGATGAAAAGCTGTACTAAAGTGAAATCGAGTACCGAAAGATTCATGCAATTGCTTCCAAAACCTTGACATAAACCTTGGATCTCTGTCAGAAATTATTGATTTTGGAATACCATGTAATCTAACGATTTCCCGAATATAAACCTCAGCAAGTTTCTTTAACGACCAATCGGTTCTCACAGCTAAGAAATGAGCTGACTTCGTAAGTCAATCAACTATTACCCAAATAACATTCTTTTTATTTGCAGACGTCGGTAATCCCGTTACAAATTCCATCATTATTCGGTCCCATTTCCATTCAGGAATATTGATAGGCTGAAGTAATCCCAATGGAACTTGATGTTCTGCCTTCACTCGTTGACAAGTCAAACACTTTACCACATATTCAGTTATATCCTTTTTCATTCCCGACCACCAATAAATTCACGCAAATCATGATACATTTTCATACCTCTAGGATGAAATGCAAATGGACTATTATGAGTTTCTCGAAGAATTAACTCTTTCAACTTAGAATTAGTCAGAATGCAAAGTCGATTCTGAAATCTTAGACAGTCATTTCCATCAATGCTAAAATTTTCTGTTGTACCATTCCGAATTATCTCTCTTTTCTTTAACAACTTATCATCTTCTAACTGTGCTGATCTGATTCGATCAAACATTACTGGCTTTATTCTTAATTCAGTCAAAAGACTTCCATCTTCAGTGATACTAAGTTGTGCAAACATTGCTCGTAATTCAATCGCAACCTTTCTACTCAGTGCGTCGGCTACTACATTAGCCTTCCCTAGATGATAGTTTATGACACAATTATAATCTTTCAGAAGCTCTATCCAACGCCTTTGTCTCAGATTCAATTCTTTTTGCGAAAGCAGATACTTCAAACTTTTATGATCTGTATAAACATAGCCATTTTCACCATAAAGATAGTGCCTCCAAATTTTCAAGGCAAAAATCACAGCTGCTAATTCTAAATCATGAGTTGGATAGTTACGTTCATGCGGTTTCAATTGCCGTGAAGCATAAGCAATGACTTTCCCATTCTGCATCAGTACACATCCCAGTCCACTCAATGAAGCATCACTGTACACTAGAAAATCTCTTTTTGATTCTGGTAAAGTCAACACCGATGCCTCTGTTAACATTCGTTTTAATGCATCAAAACTTTTCTGACATTGCTCATTCCAAACAAATGGAATATTCTTCTGTAGTAGCTTGGTCATCGGTAAGGCTATCTTTGAAAATTCGTTGACGAATCTTCGATAGTAACCAGCCAATCTGAGAAAACTTCATACCTTTGATACATTCTTAGGAACTTTCCACTGAATAACTGCTTCAATATTCTTTGTATCCACTTCTAACTTCAATTTCTATCAATTTAACCCATAAAACCTCAATTTATTCAACTAAATCAATATCTAAAAATTCTCTATTTTTTTATTCATTTTAACCTCATACATGTAGAACTTTGAATTAGACATCCATAAACATAAAAATCACAAGAAAATGAGCTAAAACAACTTACCAATCAAGCTTTAGGGCCTTAATCCTCAAATTTTCCCTTTTCTTTTTCTTTCTTTCTTTCTCACGTTTACTCTCTGTAACTTTTTCCATCTTTATTTTTTTTTAATTTCATTTCCTTTATTCATAAATCTATATTCAATATAATAATATTAATAATATAATATTATTCTAATAAAATATCTTAATCTATAAGAAAACCTACTTTAACACATTTAATATTTTTTACCAACTATTACACATGTTATACAATATTAACACACACATGTCACTTAGGGTCTAATTGCTAGATTAGTCCCTTTACTAATCTTTAATCTATAATTAAACTTTTATACCTTATGCAATTTAGTCCTTATTCTAAATTAAAGCTACTTAACTTAATCAAACATTAACCAACCACTCAACTATAATTCATAAATATTTCTAATAAATATTCATGAATTAATTTCACGGAAATAGTACTTAAGACTCGATTTCCAATACCGTAACTTTTGGTTCATTACAGGACTTGCCGGCTTTTCTGATCAGGCACTTTGTGTGTCGTATTTCAGGCACCTCGTGTGCCGTATCAGGCACTTTGTGTGTCATTTTAGGCACTTTATGTGTTGTCTACTGATTAGGTACTATGTACCGTTTTAGGCACAATGTGCCGTACTGGTGTGTTTGGGTTGAAATCCGTGTATCCGTCAAAGTCTAGGTTTGGTAATAGGATGAACAACTGAAATGAGAAATTTAAAATAAATTGATTAATTATATTATTGAAATATTGAAAGAAATGAGAAAGTTGACTTATGGATTGAAATTGAGATTGATAATGAAAGGCATGAACTTAATGTTCATGTAGTGATTGAAATTGTTACATGTGATATGTGATGAAAATTGAAGAATAGCTAAAAATTGTATTGTTATTATTAGTTAATGAAAGTTTAAGAATGATTTGATATTTGAGAAATTGGATAGTTACATGTTTGGTAATTATAATTCTTTATTGCTATTATAATTTGAATTATGGTAATACCACTGAGTATGGAATACTCAGCGTACGGTTGTTTCCGTGCGCAGGTTAAGTTAAGGCTAGACCGTTGGATCAGCATCCCAAGCCGATTCCGAATTCAATGAGGTAAAGTATTTTGAGTAATGGTAATGGCATGTACCTAGGATGCATCTAAGTTGTGAAAATATTGATGAAATAAGTAAATTATGGTTGGCAATGGTATATAGTATGAAGTTGAAATAATTGATAAAGTAAGTGATATACTTAAAAAGATTCATTGGATAGGTTATAAAATGTTTTAGATTGGCAAGATTTGAGTATATTTAAGTGTATTTGGATTATTTGAATGTTGGCAATTGTATTGGTTGAAGTTTTAATTTGTAGGGTTAAAAACATTTATTTTAATAAATGACTATAATTGAACTGTACAGACCGGTAATGCCCTGAAATCCTGTTCTGGGGACGGATATGGGTTAGAGGGTGTTACAAGAAATGCATCTCGGCATTGCTTAAAGCTCCAGAACAGACGCTTAAATACTTGGCATCCACGGAGCAATCAGTCGTTGTAGTACGTAGGTTCTGTTTTAAGGTCTGTTATGCAACTTGGGACATATCTCTCCAGCACTTGAAACTATTGTCATACTTTATTATATGAAGCGTCCCACCCACTATTAATCTTTTCCAACGCATTCTGCTTAGCTATCCAAGCCTTACGGTAAGAGGGTGTGTACCTCAACTGGCTACGAATATTAGCAATTAAGACCGGTACTGAAATTCTGGGATCCATCTTCACCGTCGGTAGTATTAAGGTAGCTAACATATCTAAATCTATCTTGGGATGATCTCCCGAAACACCTGTCAACGAAGTACATTAAAAAATACAACAGTACGTAATAGCAGTACTATTAAAAAACTCTAAACAGTTAGTGATACTGTACCGGCAACACATGTATGTGGACTTTTGTACTTTTTTATCTCCAAAAAGCTTGTCTTTTTCCTCAACGAAGCTATGATTTTCCATGAACATGTACCGTCTTGCACTGCACACTTGGCCTCAAACTTTTCGGATTTGGATTTAGCCACGTTGTATTAACCCCGTTCATGATGCTCTGTTGTTTTAATGCACCAAGAAAACTATCTTCTTTGGAAAAGTCCTTACCAACTTCCAATTCACCCGAATCTAATGAGGAACTTGTACGGCTTCTGTATGGTAAATCTGGAAACTCCAACGTGTCATCTTAAGATAGATCGACATTATGCATGTGGGCTAGAGGCGAGTACACCCTGAATCGCGGATCTTCTTCTTCATCATCTTCAGGTATGGTTGGAACAGGCTCTGGTTCAGAAAATAATGCAACTTCTGCACCATCGGGGCCGGCCTCTCAAGGTGGATCCGCATCGGGCTCATCATCTGACCCACCATCATGTGCAACGTAGAAGGTCCCCTCGCCCGTGGACGTCGTAGGGAGTACATCATCCCTCTTTATGGACGTTTCACAACGTCTCCAATCAGATGTGGATTGCCAACCACTAGAAGTTTGTGTCATTCCCCAGTATGTATTTCCAGCATCAAACATTGACCCATTGAGGTGCATGTTTCATCTACTAACGGAGTGTCGTGCAGGGGCTGGGTATTCCATACTGCTACTAAACATGGGTGCTTCCGTGTCTTGTCGCCCACTAACAGAGTGTCGACAGGGGTCGTGTATTCCTCTCGACCAACAGTAAATGTTGAAGCAGCAAATGCATCATTTGGTGATGAAAATTGTATATATAACTCAAAATAGGGTGATCCATTAGCGAGATGAGCCTGCACCATTGCATCCAAGCTACGAGTGCCTTTGATGTCGAATGAGTCATATGTCATAGGATCAACTGAAACACAAAATCGATACTTAATAGACAAAACTTTAATTGGCGTCGTTCCGAAGATTTTACGTCTAATTCTTTTACGAAGTTTTATCAAATCTATGTTCTGGTTAAAAACTAGTCTCGGTGTGTTCTCCGATAAAAAATAACACCGTTCTCGGTGTTACAGACCTCACCATCATAGTAAATAACGGCACTAATACGTTCACTCATCTTCAATTTCTTTTTTTTCTTAGCCTCTCTAATTTTTTTTGCTGTAAGTTATGCAACCTGAGAATAAAATTTGGCTCATTTATAGCCTCATTTTTCTACGAACTATCGTAGCAAAAGAGCATCCACGTGGGAGCTTTTTTCAAAAATTTTGCTGACAGTGCATCCTTCTTGAAGCATTTTCGACACTATTTGTTCAGAAACGTCTACTCAGAATTATTTTTCTACGAACTACTGTAGCAAAAGAGCGTCCACGTGGGAGCTTTTTTCAGAAATTTTGCTGACAGTGCATCCTGCTTGAAGCGTTTTCGACACTATTTGTTCAGAAACGTCTACTCAAAATTATTCTTACAGAAACCCTAAACCTTAAACCCTAAGACAAAAAATTATATTGCTTATATATATATTTTTAAATACCCTAAACACAAATTTATTTAAAAAAACTAAACCCTAAACTCTAATTTAGTATTTAAAATTAATATTTAATTTAATGAATTAACCCTAAAATCCTAAACCTTAATTTAATTATTTTTTTTGAAACCCTAAACTTAGCATAGCGTCAGTATGTATATATGCTGCAATCATGTTATCTTTGAGAATTTCTTTTTCGTGTATGTATATTGGAAATTAATAATTAAAAAAAAATCAGAATGAGCTTGTTACAAGGTAAAAGAAACTTAGCTGGTGGATTAAAAATAAAATGATCTAAGCCATTAATAAGGGAAAAAAAACCTAAACGCTGAAGTAATCGAATTACCAAGTTGTTGTTTACACGTTAAGAGTTATTTAAGGATTTTTTACAAAAATATTATAAGAAATAAAATATTAAAATAGTATGTTTAAATGATTATGAATTAAGTAACCCTAAATTAATCAATTAACCGTAAATTTAATCAATTAACCCTAATTTAATCAATCTCTAATTTAATATTAACCCTAATACCCTAAATTCTAATTTAGTATTTAGTATTTAAAATTAATATTTAATTTAAACTCCAATTCAATTAATTTTTTTCCTAAAACCCTTAAATTCTAAACCTTAAAAAACCCTAACTTTAAAAACCCTAACCTTAAATCCTAAAAAACCATAACCTTAAATCAATTAAACCCTAAAAACCCTAACACTAAAAAAAAGGGGCAAAACGCTGTCCCAAGGGAGCGTTTTCTTCACGTCAGCAAAGCGCGCCCTCAAGGAAGCGTTTTCTGTTGATGTGGACAAAACGCTCCCCCAAGGAAGCGTTTTGCTGACACATACTCTGAAAACGCGCTGACGTGGACTTGTTTTCGTGAGAAATGGCCTTATCCGATAAATAACCCAAAAAATGGCCTATTTCCGTAATTAAATTTAGAAAATGGCCTTTTTAGGTAAAATGACCTTTTTATTTGCTCACAGATTATCTTATCAAAATTTACATTAAATTATTAATGAATTTATATTTTGATCACAATTTTGAAAATATACAAAATAATCATTGAATTATTAAAAATTTTTATTTAAGTCACTGAACTGTTAAAATCACTCTCAATGACATTTTCTGTTCATACCACCTATGCCGATTGAAAGCTTTTTTTCCTTTTCTCTTTTATAGTTTTAGTTTTTTTTCATGAGATAACTTTAAATATCATGTATTTACGAATCAAAATCTAAAAAAACTTTTTCACTAATCTCCAATAATGACTATCAAATTATCTTAGATTTAAGATATGTTCTTCTATTCATCAATATGTATTTAATCTACCATATCAAAAGTTAATTGTCGCTTGAAACTCAGTAGTCGAGCTTAAAAAATAAACTAAACAACCAATAACTTAAATAAAAATTTTCGAATAGTTCTGTGACTTAAATGAAAACTTGAGAATACTTCAATAATTATTTTATAATTTTTTAAAATTAAATAACTAAAATATAAACTTATTAATAATTTAGTGATATTTAATACAATTTATTTATTTATTTTATTAAAAATTAAAGAGCAAAATCAAAAGAAAAAGGACAAAAATGAAAATCTGTTGGCTTTAGATTTGGTATGTACTTTACTTCCTTTTTTTCTAGTTTGAATCACTTCTATAGTATTCTTCGTTCAAGCTTGGTTTAAACCAATATATATAATATAAAAGAAATTAACTTTAAATGATCTTTTGTTTCAGATTTAAGCTTCCTTATATACCAATTAACAGTCTTTGGGGCTCTTTTCTTTCTTTTTGGCTGTTTAGCAGAAAAAACTTTTTCAAATTCCTAATACAAAGAGACAAATCTGGGTTTTTACGGATTTGTCTTAAATCTTTTGCTTCTTATTCAGATTTGAACTTTACCCATTCCCCAATCCTTGTTTGCCAGCCAAGAAAATCGAGGGAAAATGAAATTGAAGGTCCAAATCTTTGATTCAAATCTGGGTTCTTTACGTTCCTAATAATTGGATTTTCTGAAACTATGTTCTCTTCTCTGGGAGTTTAGATTACGTTCCAGGTAACACAAAGAAAGTCCTTTTTTTCTTTTAATTATATTTGTCTTACTTTAATTTGTTTTTAAATGTGATTTTGGCTTTGTATTTTGTGATATATATTTGGATTTTTTGGAATGTAGGGAGAATTGGGTGTTAAATTCAACATCCAAGAACTAACTATTTTGATGAGCTAAGGATGGCGTTCAAATCTAAGATAAAATGGGTTGCATTATTTGTGTTGACTTTATCTTTGGGATCATTGACCGTTCATCTTTCTTTAACAAAGTTTTCAAGTATGAGTTTAGTCCAGTATAGCGCAAAAGAAGCTTTAAGCCATGATTTTCCTTATATTGGATCCCCTGTAAGTTCTTTTCGGAGTTCAGTTTATGAATGCTTTATGTTCATATGTTTCCATTTATGAGATGTTGATTTCATCATCACTGGTTTCTTCTTGTATGTTGAAGGTTGGCAGAAATAAGAGGCTATGGGGTGCTGTGAGGTCTTTAGAGTCTTTGCAGCCATATGCAAACCCGAGAAACTTATATCCAGGTAAATGATTTCGGTTAGACTACCTAATTATGTATTTATGCTTCTATAATACCAAGTTTACATTAGGTTGCCATGCATTTCATTAGTAGATGTGTCGAATTGGTACTATTTTTAAATAAAGTAATGCAAGGATTTATATCGTTGTATGGGTGATGATAACAGTCTAATTAGAATTGCCTTGAATTATAAGAGATGTGTCAAAACATTAAGATAAAATGAAATAAGGAGGATTTATATTGTTGTATAGGTGATGGTAGCTGTCTAATTAGAATTGCCCTGCATTTATCTGAATGACATTTCATGCTCGATAGAAGCTAGAAAGATGATGATCTGTGCAATTTCAAAAAATGTTATAGAACTATTAATCTTTGAAATAGTGTCATATTTTATAGTTCCCGAGTTAAAGTTGGTAGATTCCCATTTGGCTTGTGAAGGACACATAAGTATGCCCACACTCAGTTTAGATTTGTGGCAAAAGCGGCAAATTAATAGGCGTAAGTGATCTTAAGTATTTGCTGAGATCACAGCTTGTTTTGTAATTTTTAAGATAACTGTTATAGGTTTTCTATAAGAAAAACGAAAGCTTGAGATCTCTATGATACGTGAGAAATAGAAAAGAACTATTTGGGTAAAAACCGGTGTATTCTTGATTTTTGCTAATGAAGTTTACCAGAACTGTAATCTTCTGTTTACTTTCCGATTAAACAAAACCGGTACTTGTTGTTTGGTTTTGTCCTTGTTGCTTGATAATTCTTTTAGCCTGTTGCTAAGTAATTGATCATCTCTCTTTGAACAGTTCCGGGTAAAACTAGTAATGGTTTCATCTATGCAAAAATCTTTGGTGGATTCGAGAAGATAAGATCTTCGGTACGACTATTAGATGCTTTAAAGTTGTTTTTACTACTATTCTTTGTTGGTTGTTCATGACCTTTTCTGTTAAATTTCTAGATATGTGATCTTGTCACCATATCCAGGCTTCTAAATGCTACTCTCGTAATTCCAGAGATACAAGAAAGTACTCGTTCAAAAGGCATAAGGTATAGTTGCCTAATGTATTTCTTATAGATTCAATTTCAGGCCATATATGATATTACATCTTATGCCTGTCATTGCTATACAGTTCTAAATTCAAGAGTTTTTCCTATCTTTACGATGAGGAACAGTTCATTGCTTCACTTAAAAATGATGTGAATATCATAAAAAGCTTGCCTGAGCATTTTAAGTCTGCGAGAAGGAGTGAGTTCCCTACTTTCAAGCCCAAAAGTTCTGCTTCTCCAAATTATTATGTCAAAGAAATTTTGCCTAGCTTAAAGAAAGCCAAGGTTATTGGGTTGATTATTATGGACGGAGGGTGTCTGCAGGTAGATTGAAGTCTTATAATTGTACATAATATATTTATCATAACTGCAAAAGAAAAAAGTTTGATCATGTGTAAATATTCTCTTGAAGTCCAAAAATTGCTTTTGGAAACGCATGTCCTGTTCAGATATACATAATTCCTATAAATATATATATGTTCTTGCTAAATTTAACGAATATCTCTATTCTTGTTTACGTTGTTTATCTCTTTCTCTCTCTCTATTCAAGCATGTTAAGACACGTTCAATGTGTCATTATTTTCATGAGGGCTCATAGGAACTGAGGAATGATGTTTTCTAGGAGAAAGAAAGATCACTTTTTTTTTTTTTTTGAGAAAACATTTGTTAATTTTGGTTAGAAGTTGCCTGTTCATATTGGATTCCGGACCATAATTTTACGTTGCAAAATGATTTTAATTGACAGTCCAATAATCAATTTTTTGTTTCATGCGATTTCCATGTTTAAGAGTCTTAGCAGTGATTGCATCACTGTCTCTAGTACAAAAAATTCCTCTACTTTATATCTATTGTTTGAATCAGTTTCATATTCATTTGACCACCCTCATCGGGATTTTTCTCATCATTCCAAGTTAGTGTGTACTTAGCTCAGCGGGAACTTGATTGCTTCTTGTTTAAAGCAACTTTCTAGCTCTCAGGTCTAATTTATTCTAGCCCTCTTGTGGCTGCGAGAGCAATTTTGCATGATGATGTTTATGTGTTAATATTCATTTATCAAATATATTTACTGTTTCTTGCAATTTAAGTTCTTTCTAAATTAATGACTAACTATAAGATTAACATTGAAGTACTAACTGTACACCTTTCAGCCGATTCTTCCACCTATCCTGTCTGAGTTTCAGAGGCTTAGATGCAGAGTTGCCTTTCACACACTCCAGTTTCGTCCTGAAATTCAGATCCTTGGCCTCCGGATGGTGGAAAGGTATAATTTCCATTTGCCTTTCTGCTGAAGTCTTAAGACGCAGGAGTGCGATTGTAAAATATATGAAGTTATCCATTGCTTGATCAAGATTTATCTGAGTCCTTATGCCACTTATCTTCTGTCTGTTTTTATTGAATCCGAACTTTCTAATCTACCTGCAGACTACGAGCATGGGGACAACCTTTCCTAGCATATCATCCAGGTTTGGTGAGGGACACCTTGGCATATCACGGATGTGCTGAGCTTTTCCAGGTCAGCTGTTTATGCTGTTTTTTTTTACGTGCACCACTGTAATATAGCATAAGTTGCATGTTTTCTTTTTCCCCCCTTAACGTTTATAACATATTCAACATTTGACATTCTTTCTTTTGAAGTATTTGCAACTTTTAACCAAAAAAAATAAAGAATTCAATTAACATGTTTTTCCGACTTTATATAGTTTTCTTTACTTTATCTTGGTACTTTTTGCTGCTTTTAGGATGTTCATACAGAACTTATACAATATCGAAGGGAACAGATGATCAAGCAAGGAATCGTTAATGATGAACTAAGTGTTGAATCGCATATCCGCAGAGAAAATGGTTCATGTCCTCTCATGCCTGAAGAGGTATGTTATGTATAGAATTCACTGTTGCGCTTGAGAGTTTTGTTTTGCCTTTCATGTATTTAGTTTTGTATAATTCCTTGATAGTCCAATTAAATTCCTTGTTTCTTTCCTTGTTGCAAGCTTTTCGGATTGAAATTTATTACATCAAAGTTTACTTGTCCTAATTGTTGAGCTTTTATAAATTTTCGAACCCTGATAACAGGAGCAGACAATGGCATGAAGTGAACTCTCAAGGATACTTTTCTTGGTTCTCGTTAATTTGTTTGGAAAGAAAGCTCAGTGATCCCTTAAGAAAGCAATCTTTCCAAGATCTGATTATTGATCTAAGCTAGAAATATTGGAAATGAGGGAAATTGCTTTTAAAACGAGAAACGCTAATTGCTCGCAATTTTATGATTTATTAATGTATTTTGCAACAGGCCATGGAATCACATACCTATTTAGTACAGAGGGAGAAATGGAAACAGAAAATCTGAATTTATTCCAGTGATCAAATGCCGTTAAGAGTGTCTATGGTTACTGGGAATTTCATTGATGTTGTAGGGATGTTTTCAATGACAATGTTATTGGATTTTTGTGCTTCACTTACATTTGTTTATTTGTATTTTTGCAGGTCGGACTTCTTCTTCGTGCAATGGGCTATCCTTCTAACACAATTATATACGTGGCAGGTTCTCAAACTTTTGGCGGTCAACGTCTTCTGATCCCTCTACGTGCTATGTTTGCAAATGTAGTCGATCGCACTTCGTTGTGCAGCAAAACGGAGTTGTCAGATTTGGTTGGTCCTGAAACACCTCTTCCACCTGATGTTTTTAAGATGCCTAATCCAAAAAGTGAAGAACAACTCAAAGAAGAGTGGAATAGAGCTGGTCCACGGCCTCGACCCCTTCCTCCACCTCCTGATAGGCCTGTATATCAACATGAAAAAGAAGGCTGGTATGCTTGGATTACCGAGAATGACAAAGAACCCAATCCTTCCCCAATGGATCTTAGGATGCAAGCTCACAGGTTACTTTGGGATGCCCTTGATTATATAGTCTCTGTGGAAGCAGATGCATTCTTTCCCGGTTTTCACAGTGATGGCAGCAGATGGCCTGATTTCTCAGGCTTGGTTATTGGACAGAGGTTGTACGAAAGGGCTTCTTCTCGGACATATCGACCAGACAGGTTTGATTAAAAATGCACGTGTTTTTGAATAGTCCACATTTACTGTGTGAATATATTTGTGTCTAACACCATCTATCTTATTTTCTTCAAACAGGAAAAAAATTACTGAACTTTTCAATATAATCCGTGACGACATGTACCATCCGAAGCGTAATTGGATACTATCAGCTAGAGAACATCTCAATAGAAGTTTGAGTGAAGAGGGCCTTATCAGACAGTCACTGTTGTCAAAGCCAACTTCTTTTCTGTCCCATCCGATTCCTGAATGCTCTTGTAGAATTTCTTCTGTTGAGATCACAAAACCTATAAAAGGCAAAGATGGCAGAATTTTATTCGGAGGTGAACCGGAATGCCCCAAATGGATGCAATCAGCTAGGGCTGAAAAGGCTAGAACCGATGAAACTGAACCAGCAGAAGACGAGAACGACGAGCCTGAACAGCTAGAACCAGATGTCATAAGTAGCTTAACTTCACTGATTGATCATGACGAAGAATGGGATCCAAACGACTAACTGGATTTATAGACAGTACGTTTCTATCTTCATATATATCATCAACGGGTGGGAATTCATTTGCCGGAGAACTTTTGACACGGAGGGTAACAAGTAAACATCATTCTTTGATTTCCATAGTTACAGTCTCTAATGTTTTTGAGGTGAATAAAGTAGTCAATTTATTTCTTTTTCTTTTATTTTATTTTTAGTAGATTCATAGAAACCAAAAGAATTATTCCAATGTCTTTATACATCAAATAGTTGTTCTAACACGAGAAGGGTGAAAAGATTCAAGTCATAGATTTTGTCATTGGAGAAGCTGAAAGTCATTGCTGTAATTTTTCTTTAAGTATTTCTCACTTTGCTTCTTCAACTGGGTTCTTTTATCCTATTATTATTGTTATTCTTTTTGGGGGTTAAAAGGATGTAAATTTGCAGAGGTTGTTAATGAGATAGTTTTGTTATGACAATCTTTTATAATGTGATTAGTTGGATTTTTTTTTTGTCGTCGTCGTCGTGGTCTTTTTTAGTTTGGGTGATTAAGGCAAATTTAAAAGCTAGTTTTAATGAAAATTTTCATTTGTGTTCTGAGAGACATGGAATTAAATTTTCAAGTCAAATTTTATGTGTAAGAGGTGATTTTTTTTTCAAGTCAAATACAGACATTTTTTAAAGAAAAATATGTGACATTCTTGCCACCATTTTAATCTTGCTTGAGAAATTTTAATCACCGATTTACTTTGTGGGATTCTTAAACTACACTAGTATATGAAATAGTTTTCTTTCAAAATATATATTTAAATTGACATTTTAATAAAATTTTCAAAATTTCAGTTTTTATCTTTTTTAGGTATTAATATATATTTATATCGTGTACCATTATCAAGTTTTTTAGGGTAAAAAGAAAATTCGATTAAGCCATTGGAGTAATGATAAAAAGTTTGCAAAAAATGCGTACAAAAGACCTGCATTACTGGCTTGATATCAAGTCCAGGTGTGCATGGATTTATGGCTTGGCTCATGCTTGATTTGAAGTATTTTGTAGCGAATTTGGTTTTATGGTTTGACTATAGATAGAGATGGTATCAGTTTGTAATTTGACAAAATCACAAATACGTACACCACAATTTAATAAACACACCCAAGTTAAATTTTAATATATGATTAAAAAGGCAAACTTAATATTTTACCATAAAAATGAAAAATTCAAAACACATCTATATTGCAAATCAACCACGAACCATGATATCAAAAGAACATAATATTTTTCAAACTTCCATCATCACAGTAATCAAACCAAACAAAGACGATCGGAGTTCGTAATATAGACCTCAAATTATTCACACCAACGGCCGATATAACAATAATTGATGGAATTCCTATAATGTGTGTATGTATATAAAGATTATATATAACATATTGAAGACACAATCTAAGCACCTTTGTTACTGCTCCAGGGCTTGATCACCGCAACGACGATAATTACAACAATTAGGAGAAGGATGATAATAGCAATGCACATCCACTTCCTAGAGTTCTTCTGCAAGCTCTTGGCTCTTTGGAGAGCGGTATTCCCTGACTGCACGTGATCTACTGCACTTGAGACCTGAGAATTTGAAATGATGAGCAGAACAGTTTAATTGCGCAGTTTATGGGTCACCGAGGACAACTTTACTGCTAGTCAGATACAGAATTAATGAAGAGTTCAATTACCTGAGATTCTATGTTGTCAAGCATGTCTCCTTGTGCATCAACCAGAACCGCCATGTCCAAAAATATCTGCATAAGATACGTTGTTAATTATTGATTCCAAAATTATAGCATAAATGCACTTAAGTGAGATAATTCTTTGTTCAAAACATTTCTGAACGAGACTCCATCCAAAAGCATTCAAGATTCGACGAGTAAGTGCTCCTGACTCGTAATAAATTGGTGTATTGACAAAGGACAAAGATCTCAAAAGAAAATGATCATTAAATAAAGTTCTTATGGGTAGTATATGTGCTTTTCAACATGACATACAAAAGCAATGAAGCTTAGGAATAAGCTTCAAGAAGTTTTGAAAACATAGGCATAGCCCTGAATTTAATTTTGATATTTTGATCATCTTGATCAAATTGGTGCAACCTCAAGGCGACAAACTAATTACCTGTTGTAGATCAAGAAGCTTTTTCTCCAAATCTCTAACTGCTTCATGGCGCTCGTGAATTTCAGATACGGTGTCCATTATCTGCAAACATGCCAAACATTAGTTTAACCATAGCCAATTTCTAATAACTTATCGTCCATGAAATCAGTCCCACTACCAACAAGGTCAGTATCACTATAGCTTGAGATAAGGGAAAAGAGAATACTGAAATCCAAAACTCAAGCTATCAAATGAAAGTTTATTTTTGAAAATCAAAAATGGTTTTAGGGATGAAAGAAAAATATTAGCTTCCTGAAATTGCTTAAGAAAAATACTATTATTATGAAGGAAGAAAAAGGAAATTTAAGACAAACCCGGCCTCGTCCCTGCTCCTGAATTGCTTTCTGGAATATTTGTTCGCTATCTCCAGTATCAATCAATTTTTCAATTGTCTGTACATTGTTGAACAGTCAGATACGTACCAAACATGATAGAGAATAATTCATAATATCAGGAGAGAAGTAAATCATACCTCTTCATCAGGCCTAGTGCCCGTCACTGGAAATCATTATAACCAGAGAAGATGAATATTAGCTCCTTATCAGTACCATATTATAGCAATTAATAAAGAGTACCAGGTAAGATCTTAACCTGTGAAAACACGTCTCTCAACAACATCCCGATACTCTTGATGGATGGTTTCCCTCAGAGTCTGCAATTAGTTAATACAAAGAACAGAGAGGTTAAGAATAAAGGAGACATAGATGGAGCAATTAAATAACATCTTAAAATATCTATATCTGACCTACCTGAAATTCAGCCATTTTGTCCCTCAACTTCTTTTTCACAGCACTGCAACAAAAAAGATGGTTGTCATTAGAAGACATAAAATATGATAAAATTCTACAAGCCCCAAAGCTAGAAATAGGTTTTCATTAGACGGGTGGTGCATCGCAATTATTAACAAATTGGATAAGACAACACTATACTATGGTTAAGAATTAAATACAGCTCTAATCATGAACCAAAATCACAACAAATGTATTTTCCAAGAAACATAGTACAAAAGCAAGATTTATTAACTCGTAGCCAGCATTTGCTCCATATGCCCATTGAAGCAAGGAGATAAATATGCTTTAGATATAATATGCTAACAACACATGCTCCAATATTTGCAGAAAGCCACATATATAACTTCTTTTTAAGTATCAAGAAAATATGGTAATGGCCCTGAATCCTTAAAACCTGCCAGATTTTGTCAAACTAAACATAGCAAGGAAAATACAATATACCTGACTTCTGTTAAGCTTAATTTAGTTCCACATTAATCGAAATTAACTAAAACAGCTTTAATTGTATATTTAAAAGGAATATGGAGCAATAGAAAAAGGATGGTATATTACAGAGTTGTTGACGTCCTTGACCGGTCTACACCTGTTCCTTTTCCGCATCCAGGCTTTTGCCTATTGGCTAAATTCTACCCAACATCAAGAAAAGAAATAAGCAACCTGTGAGATACGAATGGACAAAATAAAAGCAGTCAGTAACTTACCTCTCGGTCCAATTCGTCAATTTTCCCCTTTACAAAACGAGATATTTTTCCAACTTCATCAACATCTTTTTCCATTCGCTGCTTAATAGCTACAGATGATAATAGCATCCGTCATAAGCAATATCATTAAAGGAATAGATACAAATGCAAGTCTCATCATGGTTTTTCTTTTCCTGCATCTTTAGTGAAGCTAGGAATGTAAGAAAACATGCAACAAACTATTGCTTACATTTCATGGCAGGAGCCTTAGTCACTGCTTTTGATTCCTCATGTGCATCCTACATAGAAATGCATCATAAGAATATCTTAATCGGTACTCAATATTGTTACTTACAAGATTCATCATTAACAAATCATCTAACAAATTATGTTAAGCAAGTTTGAACAGATAAGCTTGGGGATGAATTCATTAAACAAGAAAAGAAAATATTAAACAAAATTACACTGGAATTTAACAAGCATAGACTCCTTCAAAATCTCACGTTTTAGATCTTACAGCTAGAGAGAGAGATAGTAGGATCTTAATGCTTTCCCAATGCAGACTTAGAAAATCATGGGACCAATACAAAATATGAACAACTTTAAAATCTAGAGGGCAAAAGACCAACTACATTCAAGATGTTGAAAAGATGCTAGCTCTTCTTTAATCTAGTCTAGTGGTTCCATAAGGAGGACTAAAAAAGAGTAAGAAATCCTCAAATTTTCAGTCATTTTGAGAAGAATTATATTGAAAATTTCCTAAAATTCATAGTTGTGAACAAAATAGTAAAGACAGATTGTGAAGCTTTGGTATCATACAAGGATAGGAAAAGGTATTAAATCAGATACCTGAAGCTTTTTGAGTAGCTTGTCCAGCTTCTCATATTGTTTATCTATCTCTTGAACCTGGAAAAGACAAAGAATTGTATGAGAACAAAGATTCAAGCTACGTTATACCAATACGATGAACTTAAGTCTTATAGAATAAATGTTATGAGAAGAAACACAAAAGGGACAAATAAAGTTGAAACTACGTTTTATATACTTCTTAGCTTTCAATGAACAATTACACCAAGAAGTCCAGAGCACCTTTTTAAAGAAATTTTGAAGGCCTAGTTCATCTGCATTTGCTTGAGCTCCTAATTCGATATCCCCACCATGAGATCCTTGACCTTGACCTCTAGGGATCTCAAATGAATCCTGCAACAAATACAAAACAAGTAAGCAAAACTAAATTCAATCAAGCTACTGTAATAATTACTAAGCATAAATCAAGAAAGATAAAATCATCTGATCATTCTAAACAAACCAAGAATTTACAGAGATAGCCATCTAAGAAACCCTAATTATAACGAAAAAAAAAAATTTACAGAAAGCAAAGCAAAATTACAAAAAAAAAAAAAACTGTGATTTTTTTACAAGGTTAAGCCATAATTCCAGTGATCTAGTCTTCCAATTTTCTAAAAGAAATTTCTAAATAGATCTGAATTCTGCTTGATTAAATTATTACAGCATTAAGCTCACTAGTGTCCTAAATAATAAGATTCAGCATTCAAAATTCTCAATTCACTTATGTTTCCTCCATTTTCGCAGAATCCAAGCAGAAGAAACCAAGTTAAATCCCCGAAATATAATCTTGTTTTCCACTTCAATCACGATCAATTTTTTTTTTTTTACAAAATGCAGCTATCTTAGTAACAATAATAAAAAAGAAAGAAAAAATTAGATCCAAACAAAAACCAATACAGCCAAAAACAAACAAAGCTGTATAAAAAAATTTCGAAAACAAAAACGTTACCGATAGAAGGTCGTTCATTGTGGAAAGATGAATAAAAGGCTCGACGAAGCTTCAAAGATAAAAAACCAAAAACTGAAAAGAAAAAAGAAACCTAAAGAAAGCAAATTATCAAGAGATCTAAAAAAAACACTAAACGAAAATGTGATTAATTTTAATACTAAACATTCACTATAAGTCTATGAACTGGTTTCAAATTTAAAACCAGGTCTATTTCTAGGGTTCCAAGGGTTTTTTTTCTTCAGTGATTTTCCAGAGAGAAAAGGAAGAGAAAATAAGGGGAGAGAGAGAGAGAGATCTGTTTGGGAGTTGGGAAAGTGTGTGAAGCAGCTAATACTCAGAAAACGTGAAGGGAATGATTGAGTGCGATGAGTTGTAGAGGAATTATTTAAATCAAAGGACGGTGGGAGTTGGTGGGTCCCGTTTGATTAACGGCAACTAATTGTCAGGTTTGAAGGAGTGTTTGATTTTTTAAATTCGGTTTTTCGAAGGGAAAACGTTGTATTCTGCTGTATTGTTCTTTGTTTACACTGTTTTTCCTTTTCTTTTTTTTTGGCTTTCCTTCGGGTGGCGGAAACTGGAAACCTTTGTCCTTCTTTGTCTGAAATTTTGTCAATTGACTCATTTACCCTTGTTCAGTCACGTCCAAGGATTTATTCTTATTTTTTTTATCTATATATTTAGAATTTTTAAGTCTCAGTTAGAGGCATACATGGGTAGGGTCTTATATTGAAGCTTGATTTTTAAAAAATTTCAAAGTCCAAGTTTAGTCTACTCCAAATTGCTTAAAAAACTTATATTATTGTTTAAAAATAAAAAAAATATTTTTTATTAATATTTATATATTTTATAATTAATTTTAAATAAAAATATTTTAAAAATAATTTTATTTACATTTAAATTGACTTATAGATTAAAACCTTTATTCAAATTCAATTCAAATTGAATCGGATTAATTGACAATTTCAATGGAAAATTTCATTCGACATAAATTAACAACTCATCCGTGTTACTCACATCAGTGCGCAACCTTGCAATATCATTCTTCAAGTTCTTTATTTGTGACTTACAGTTACTCCCCAATGAGTTTTTCCATTGTAAGTGTTGATCTGCACAATTAGATAATTTAGTGTCCTGAGGAACATTTAATCCATTTGATCAAGCACCAGTAACAACATCATAGAAACCTCCCTCACTTCGCCATGTGTTTTCGAACCTGAACTGATAGGTCTAGGGCTGTAAAATACTCGTACGCACAACTAATTTAACAGGAGAATGGTCCGACGTAGCACTAACAAGATTATAGAACCTCTAAGTCCAAGCCATATTAACAAAAGCTCTATTCAGACATTCCATAACAAACGAGTCAAACCCTCTCCCTCGCTCCCAAGTAAATGCAGAGCCAGTGAGAGTGAACAGCTCTTCAGAACTAAAGCTGCACGAGGATTACCTAACCCTTGACAGTTCCAAGCCTACATTTCATTGTTTTTGGCGGCTCTCCTCTACAAGATCGACCGATACAGTAGAATGGGCTAAAAAAGAGTCACCCGAGGCAGCACTACGCTGGACAACAGTAAGATGACCTTGGACCGCGACAGATTTGCTACTCTCCTCTCTGGGCCTTTTTTTCTGTTCTTCAATCTCCATAATGGAGTTATTGCTGGCCTGGCTCCCACTCTCCTCAGGCCTGACACCAGCACCCACAACAGGCCCACTTGCAAAAGACCTGCTAGACCCTACATTATTCTCCTTTTGCATCGTTACTGCTAGCTGTCTTGTATAATTAACACAGCGATTATCTATGCGAGATTTGCTCCCAGACCCATCAGGTTGCTGAGTTTTTGCCGAAAAATCCTCCCCAAAATTACTTCCGAAATCATGCCTCTATTAAGTAGTTTGCAGTTAATTCCTCCGTCGGATTTCAGCTCTTATTTCCTCCAGCCAATACCAAACAAACACCCCATCCGGAGCATCCAATAATTTGCAACAAATGGAATCACTATGGCCAATTATGCCATACAAAGAGCATGTAAGGGAACCTCTCGTAACTAAAAGTCACTTCATAAAACGATGAACCCTACTTTCGTAACTTATTTTTCCTCATCAAAAGTTGTCCAATATCCAATCAGACTTGGATTCACATAAAATTGTTTAGGATGTTCCATCTACTAGTATCACAGTCTAAAAAACTCCCGATAATATTACCTAAATTTTTAAGGAGTGTTTCCAAGGCAAACCCCGAGAGAAGATCATAGACTTGGACTAAAAAATCTGCATAGAAAAAATTAACTGCCAATTTATGAACAAGCAAAAGGCAATTGTTAAATGACCAAGGACCTTTAAAAATATTCTTTTCCCACATCAACCACATGAAAGAATTGCATCAGATACAAACCGTTACCAATTGGCTTTCTGCTACCACCAATTGATCTCCACAAAGACAACAACATTCTCTCCATGGCCGGAAAATTGATCATCCTTTCCCCAATAACCTTTCCAACAAGATATAACTCATAATCAATATCGACATTGTTAAGATCCTTTGGGTCAACTATCAGCTCCACATCTTCATTCTCTTTAAGTGAAAGGTTCTCCATCTCTCTCTCCATTCAAACAAAGAGGAACAACCTGAAAAAAAAAAAAAAAGATGAGAAGATCTTTGACTAAGCAAGACCAATCATGCACTGGCGCAGAAAAACCTTGCACTCATAGAAAGAGAGGCAAGACTAGTATGTTTAATTCACTCCTTTTTAAAAGGGAACTCAGTTTTAATTTCAGAGACCATTCTGGAAGAAGAATTGGAAGTATTGAGGTTCTCATAGAGTCAAAATTTTCCTTTGGTTAGCATCATCTAAGCAAAAGTTGCTAACTAATGCAAAGCTTGTTCGACGGGAAATTGGTTAGTATAGCTCCTACTCTATTTGTGGCGAAGAAACATAAGATAATGTTCCTTAGAGACTGCTCAGCAGCAAATGAAGTTTGGAGGCATATTATTCCAGATAATCAACATTCCAGATTTTTTTGGGGACTCTGGATAATTGGTTTAGTACTAATCTTTGATTGACATGTGAATTCTGTCTACAAAAGGAGTAATTTGGTCTTGCCTGTTTGGTCTCATTGTTTGGAGGATCTGGAAAAAGAAAAAAAGAATTTATTTATTTTTCAAGGAATAACTTGGTCGGCATCAGAGATCATCAAAATTTCTTGTACTTGGGCTCAACAATATGAATAAAGCCATTGTCGCTACCAACATACTTCTCACTCTTCTGAGTCCTGCATAACTTTAGCGGGAATTTGGGTGCATTTATTCACTAATGGAGCAATGGCGAATGATAATGGGCATGCCTCTACTGGTGGCGTGTAGCATGATGATCATAGGAATTGGATCTTGGGGTTTACTTGTTATCTAGGGCGATGCACTATATTTGAGGCTGAATTACGAGACATTTTAAATGGTCTTTTAGTCCTACTCAGTAAAAGATTCAGAATGTAACAATCCAAAAAGATAATCTGAAGGTGATCAGAGCCTTGCAAGATGAGGCAATAATAAACTCAAAAATCATAGTACTCAAAAAGATATAACGAATTATGAGAATTAAATGGCAATGGCAGATTAAATACGTTATTAGAAAGAGCAATTTAGTAGCGGATTATTTGGTTAAATTGAGTTTAGCATATAGGTCAAGTTTACTAATTTTTGACAATGCGTCAAATAAAATTTTAAAAATTTTGTAACAAGACAAAGCTAATAGAACTTTTACTCAATTTAATTTGATGTAATTATTCAAGAATACCCACTCTTTTAAAAATTTCGAAATCAAATTAACAAAATTCGTTGAAACAGATAAAAGAAATTAACGCAACATTTATGTTTCTTTACTAAAAAAACATTCTACTTTTTATTGAAAAAGTAGGACTTTTTGTTGGATGAAAGCAAACAAATTATCATCTGTGGTCCTATCACTTTAGAAAATAGTAACTCACTAGCTTTTAGCTTTAAAACTACTGTGTAGCAAGATAGTAAAAAATAAGTAAATCATTGAATTAGTATTATCGATTTGATGAGATTAATCAATAAAATTGTTGATTCAGCAATAATTTTAAATTAAACTAAAATAATAGATAAAATTAATTGGATTGAGAATTAATTTAATAATAAATTTAGATAAATAATACATTTATTTGTAATTAATATAAAAATAAAAATAATAATAAAATTAAATAATATAATAATACTATTACATAAGATAAAAAATAAGTTAAATGTATTGCACTAAATCCAATCCTCTATCTAAATTCATTTTAAATTGAAACAAGGCAACATATTAATTAATTCTTGCTGATTTGATTAATTTTTTCATTTTAAATATTTTTATATTATTTTACTAATTCGTGTGTCAGAATCTGGTTGATTAATTATGATATAGCCGATAGCGTGTATTTTACAGTTAAACAATCAAGGTGACAGATAGTCAGTGCTGATTGCGTGTCACATCATACCGACTTTGAATCTTTGCGGTTAATACAATTTAAACCCTAAACCAAACTTCTCTCCCTATATACCCGTGTCTACATCTCCACACACCAAAACAAACATCTTGCGATATCTAGTGACCTCCAAGCTTTTCTTATTCAAAAACATTAAAAAAATAAAATCAAAACTTGAGAAACAGAGCCCTGCTTTTGCCTATCTTAGCAAATTCAAAGGTACATAACATGCCTAAATTTCTTTTATATGTATATATGTTTGGTCTTGAATAGTTTAAGATTGTTCTTTTTCTTTATGGTTGTTCATATATATATATGTTTGATTTTATTGATTTATTTTTATATGTATTCTTTTCCAACTTTTTAATGGGGAATGGAGTCTGCGTTTTGCTTGGTTTACAAAATGATGTAGAGAAGAACCTCCACGAAAGAAAAATGAAGATCATCAAATTTAGATATTCTTTTCTTAGTAAGCAAAGCATTTATTCTTTTTTCTTCTTCTTTGTATTTCTCTGTCTCCTATTTGTTCAAATATTTATGTCTTAATTCATATTTGAATATATGGATGGATAGATGATTTTGGCGACAAGAAAATATTAAAAATTAAACATACTTTTTAAATTTTTTTACATTGAAAATAAGAAAAAATAGGGAGTTTATTGGTAGGCAAAAATGGAACTGGTATCTGTCAAAGGTAAGTTGGATAATTTGTATTTTCTTACATGTTGAGTAGTATGATAAGATTTGTGTTTCTTTAAGACTATCTTCGTGTTGATTAATATATTAATTAAGATATATGAACTGTTTAATATCAGATTAGGTTATGTTTTTTTGAATAATTGATTCTTGATATGTTGAATATAGTTCATCAACTTTGTTGTGTGGATATTAATTTTGCTTGTATGTTGTTTGTTTATTCATATGTTATGTTTCTTTTAGGGAATTTGAAGAAAAATCGAGAAAAGTTGAAGTTGGAGCTTGAATTTGTGACAAGGTCTTGGTCTCTAATGATGCAAGATGCATATGAACCCGTGGTTCATGGAGAAGAAAAGATCAAGAAGGAAGAACTGCATTTCAAAGTCAAGTCGAAGAGTATGGAGCCAGATCATGACAAGGAAGAGAGGATCAAGGTCGAGCTTGAATTGAAGACTAAATCGGTCGAGAAGGTGAAACCGAAGCATATGGAGGAGGATGAGAAACATAAAGAGAAGGATGAGGAGAAATCGAAAGAGACGATGGAAGACGAAAAGAAGAAGAAGGAAGAGGTTGAGGGGAAGAATAAGGACGAAGAGTGTAAAAATGATGTAGCGGAAAAGCTCGAGGTTAGTGAAGTTGGTGAGACAACGAATAAAGAAGAGAAAAAGAAAAACAAGGATCCAGAGGTGGTAGAAGAAGGTGACAATGTTGAGACGGAAGAGAAGAAAAACAAAAAGAAGGATAAGAAAAAAGATGAGGTAGAAAAATTTGAAAAGAAGAAGAAAAAGAAAGACAAGGAAAAGGAAAAGGAGCACGAGGTTGAAGAAGATGAAGGGACGGGAAAGAAGAAAAAGGATAAAGAGAAAAAGAAGGAAAAGAAGACAGATAACGAGGATGAACAAAAGAAGGACAAGAAGAAGAAGGATAAGGAGAAAAAGGAAGAAGAGAAGTCAGATAAAGAGGATGATGTAGAAGATGCCAAAGAGAAGGAGAAGAAGAAGAAGAAGAAAGATAATAAGGATAAGGAGAAAAAGAAAGACCAGAAGTGTGATAAAGAGGATGAGGAAGAAAATGTCGAAGAGGAGGAGAAGAAGAAGAAGAAAGATAAGAAGGATAAGGAGAAAAAGAAAGAAAAGAAGTCGGACGAAGAGGATGATGTAGAAGATGCCAAAGAGGCAAAGGAGAAGAAGAAGAAAGATAACAAGGATAAGGAGAAAAAGAAAGATAAGAAGTGCGATAAAGAGGATGATGTAGAAGATGCCAAAGAGGAGAAGAAGAAAGATAAGAAGGATAAGGAGAAGAAGAAAGATAAGAAGTCGGATGAAGAGGATGGAGTAGAAGATGACAAAGAGGAGAAAAAGAAGAAAAAGAAAGAGAAGAAGGATAAGGAGAAAAAGAAAGAACAGAAGTCCAATAAAGAGGATGATGTAAAAGATGACGAAGAGAAGAAGAAAGATAAGAAGGATAAGGAGAAAAAGAAAGAGAAGAAACACGAGGATGAAGAGGAAAGGGAAGAAGTAAGTGAAGAGTTAGAAGAGATGAACAATAAGAATAAAAACAGAGAGAGGAAGTCGAAATGGAAGGAAGAAGAAGAAGAAGAGAAGGGCAAGAAGAAAGAAACCGATGAGAATGAGGAGAAGAAACATGGAGACAGGGCAACCAATGTGAAACCCGAGACCGCTATAGGCTCTAGGGATCTTCAACTAGAAGATATCGAGAAAGAATCAGATGGTGGAGAGAAGGAAGAAAACAAGCAGAAGGGTAAATCAAAAGAAGGAAAAGAGAAAAACAAGAAATGTGAGAAGAAAACAAAAGAAGGGAAGGCCAAAAGCAAAGATCTAAGCAAACTGAAACAGAAGTTAGAGAAAATCAATACCAAAATTGATGCTCTGCTTGAGAAAAAAGCAGATATTTTGATGGAGATTAAAGAAGCTGAGGAGAAGAATAGTGAAGCTGCTGACAAATGATGAATAATACACACACATATACATATATGCATGTATGAAACACTCTGTCTAAGGTTCATACACTCTGATATGAATAAGATAGCTGCAAATTTACATTATAGTATTTGTAGAGTTAAATATGATAATAATGAAAAGTTCCAGTTAGTATTGATGGTATTGTTGCTATGACTATCTATATTTATACACACATATATATAATAAGTTAGCATGTTTTACCATTGTTTTACAAGATCTATGCATGGTTGACGTTGAAGGCATAACAGGAGCTTAACTACTTGTGCAAAACCTTGCAGACTTTTGGGTTTGGTCATTACTATGTGTCATTTTATTTTTATAATTCAATGAAGAGTAGGTTTTTGAATAGTTTCTAATATTCGAATTCCGAGTTTGAATAATTATCTTTGAATGTTAAATAGGTAAGGAAGAAATTTGGATGTCATGTAAACTATAATTGAATTTGAAAAATAAAGATTGTTTTGACGTAAGGATGAAAATTTCGTCAATAAATAATCGAACTCGATTATTTAAAAATAAAATTAGAGCAGTCTTTAAGTATGTTCATGATTGAGTATAAAATTTAAAAAACTATTGTTAAATTTTCACTAACTAAATAAAACTCATCACATTCAAGTTTAGAATGTAAATGTCAGATATGGATATATATACTAAAATTTAAAAATAATGTTGGATATGGGCGTGTACAAGTAGGTTTATTTAAATTTGAATTCTGTTATTTAAAACAAGATTATAACATAGCTTTAAGAAGGTTTAATAATTGTGTGTATAACTGTAAATAAATTGTTAAAAATCAACTAACTAAATAGAACTTATAATACTCATGTTCGGGATGTGATTGTCAGATATGAACATGTGATTGAAGAGTATGTTCATATATTTGTACAGTTTTCGAAGATTTCATATCCCGTATGTTTATATATAGATCAAACATAAGTGTTGAATAAAATTAATTTATCTTCATAGAATTTATGGAATTGGAACACTTAATTCTCCACTTAAATTAAATAATAAAAAGAAGCTGGATTAGATTTACAAGCATCTCAAGTCAAATATTATGATACTCAAATTCATTTTGGTTGATAACTAGAGTTGGCACGAGTAGTCACATGCCAAAGTCAAACAAGGGAAACCTATAAAAACAGAGAAGGGATGACTTACAAAGGGAGGACAGCATATGTATGCTACCAAACTAAAACATAAATCAATGCTTAGATTTTAAAAAAGGAATATATTCTCTTTAATTTCCATAAGAAACCAAAAAAGAAACCTTTTTATTTTCAATATAAGCTTCTTAGCCTAGCATATACATATACATATATATATATATACACACGCAGATTAGTGAAAGAGTCTTGCTCTCATTACTTTAATTCATAAACCAAATAGTCCTATATCAATTCCTTCCAAAAATGTCCCATTCCTACCAAGATGTTGAGCCTGAGTTCCAATACCACAAAGGAGAAACTCATGACATCATTGAGTTTCAAGTGAAAGGTGATAATATATTCATTTATAAAATTTGGATTTTAATTCGATTGTTACATTGACCTTTTAATATGTAGTATTGAATTTCAATATTTACAATACATTTTCTGTTTCATTCGATTATGTTGATTTATATGTAAATTGTTTTGGTTTTAAATTTGCTAGATTTTAGAAAGGACCAGCTCAGAGTTCATTTTAGCAGTAAAGGGGTCTTAACGGTTTCCGGTGAACGCCCTCAAGAGGGAGGTAAAAAGATTCGATTCCGCAAAGATATTAACCCTCCTAAAGATTGTGAACCGAATGAGATCCACGTGAAATTACGTTCCGGTGTTCTTTTTATCACGATACCAAAGAAAGACGCCCCGCAACCTCCTCAACAGGATTCACTTAAGCAAGTGCAACAAGACAATGGAAAACTCAAACAAGGGGGAAGTTCAAGTGAAGAGGCTAAAGGAGCAATGGCTACACCAAATGAAAATGCTGCAATGCCTAAGACTGAATCCAAATCTTTTATTTCGGGGCTTAAAATGGAGAAAAAGACAGCAATAAAGGTTGTCGCCAATGTTGCAGTTGTGTCATTGGTGTTTGTTGTGTTGTTTTATGTGTATAAAATTTATGCACCTGTGATAATGCATGTTTAGAAACACCAAATCCTTGTCCATTTGTTTCCCAGAAATTTAATTATCAAATAATTTTCAATTCAACATTGTCTTTTGATATTTGAGTTAATATTTAACTACCATGTATCAATAAGTTGCTTTGTATAAATATAATGAAATAAATACTTAGGTGTTTGTTAGGGGTGGGTAAAATTTGATTCAAATTGAAATACTCAATAAAAAATTCAAAATTTGGATTAAATAATTCGAGTTATTCGAGTTCATCGAATTATTCGGATCAACCAATTGAGTTCAATTGCTAAAGTAAGATTCATCAATTCGATTAACTCGAAATTTTTTTATTCGATTCAACTCGACTCTATCGAATGCTCACCATTAATGCTTGTATTATAAAGTTGGAATTAATTTAATTTGTTCAAAATAAATGAAGCAATATAGTTAATGTGGTATTAAAAAATGCGTAAAAAAAATAGTAATCTCCTTAACTATTTCCATTAATAAACTTTTGTGAAAGATAATGTGATGAAAAGAATAATATATAAATAAAATTATGGAAAACATCTATATGTATCCATCATCAACTTATTCAATTTCAAAAACCAAAATATTTAAAAGCATTAGGTACTATTTTAACAAATAAACATTAATAATTATCAAAAAAAATTTAAAAATAAATATGTCCAAAATTTAAAAAAAAACATAAAAAATTCTAAAAAGGATCTAAACATCTTTTTTTGAATGTTAAATTTTTTTGAAAAATTTAAATATTAATAAGGTTTAAAAAGAACTTATTTCTTTCTAAATTTGGAATTTTTTTATTTTATATAATTTTTTCAAATTTTAAAATATTTTATAATTTTTTTGATATGAAATATATATTTTAATTTTTGTCAATTTTTTGAATTCCAAAATTTGTATTTACACATGACTATAAATGTGTTTATTTTCTTTTTTTTGGCAACATTAGTTTATAGTAACTATGGCTTCAATTGTATTTATTTGTTCAATTTTAAATACTATAGAAATTATATTATTTCGCTTATTTTGATAGCGATTAAATTATTCATTAACTATTGTCCAAAGAAAATTGTTACTTACCCTATTTATTTATTAATAGAAATAGTTAAATATATTATTTGTTACGTTTATTTGCTCCTTTTCTAATAGTATATGGGCTAAATTATTTTATTTATTTTCAGAGGGACTAAATTGTTTTTTTATTTTATAGTATAGGGTCTCTTAGATATTTTGTTCCAAATATAATTAGACTTATTTAGTGGTTGGGTTATCCACCCAAGCTCGAATGTATGAAAATTGGGAAGATTTGATAAAAAATATTAAACTTGAAAAATAAATTTAGGTAAAGAAGTTAATCTTGTTTGAAATATAAGTCAGACTCGGACTTAACATTCAAGGTCCCAACTCAGCCCAGCTCAACAGACTCATTTTCTAATTTTGTAATATGTTAGATTATATTATTTTATATACTATGTAATTTATAACACATAAAAATAAATTTATCAAAAAATGTTAAGTCGACAATAAAAAATTTTATTAAGCGAAAAAGGTATAAAAATATTAAATATTAAAAATAAAAAATAATATGATTGAACTTAAAATAAATTTGAATTAATAGTATATAATACAGACAAATTTAAATAAAAATTTAAATTTAGTGTTTTAAAAATTAAATTTAAATAAATATAAAATATGCATGATTAATTTCGGATTTCTTTCCACCCGAACCGAGCACTTGTAAATATAATCAATAATGACATAGAGAATCTATCTTGGTAATTAACAGGATTAAGAATATCTCAAAAACGAAAAAAGCCAAAAGGTTTAAGAAAAGTTAGGAATAAGAAGCAAAACAGTTCATCCATGGAGTACTGAAAAACTAAAATAAACCCAATCTTCTAAAGCTAATAAGGAATCAAGTTCACACGCCCTTATATTTATATATATATCCTCTGAGTAACCCTGGAAAAAGAACATAAGGAGAAGAAGCAATAAGATGCAGGCTTCCAAGGAAACATCTTATGAAGATTTTGAGCCTTTGTGCAAATGGAGAAGGGATCAAAACTGTGACAAGCTTGAAGTCCGTCTTCAAGGTATATTTACACAATACATACATATATATATTATATCCATTAGTGATCTTAAAATGAGAAAAATTTACTGATTACTATAGGATTCAAAAGGCAGCAATTGAAAATTCAGATTCACAGTTCTGGGATCTTGGAAATTTCTGGAGAACGTCTAATGGAAGAAGGTAAATCGAAAAGAACAATAAGCAGATTCAGGAAAGAATTCCCAATTTCAGAAGATTATCAACGAACCCAAATTCATGCAAAGTTCTATAACGGCATTCTTCATCTCGTAATGCCTAAACAAATTCCCACCATTTCTGCTGCCGCTGATGAGAATAATGATGGTAAAGCTTCAAGTAGTGGCACATCATATCTAACTTGTTTAATGAATAATAAAAATATGGCTTTGGAAATCATGGTATTAGCAATTTCTTTGGCAATTGTTGGGGCTTATGTAAAGAAATATTGTCAATGTTCTTTGCAATAAAAGTTGTACTTAATTTGAAATTTCAACATCACATATATGTATCCAAACAGTGTGGTTAATCTACCTTGTCAAGAATAGAAACAATTAGGAAGCACTTTTAAGTACCACCGGGTGGCTTTAGACATGATTAAGGAGCTGAATGTGTTTAGCCAGCTCCTTGCTTTTATGAGATTAGCAATTTGTCATCTGTCTTACACACACGTTTCTTGCTTTTATGCTAAATATGAATAAAACATTTTATTATTCTAGAAAAACACTCGAAGATGATCAGCTGTGAAGATGATGACGATGGATTAATCCGAGTCGTTGAGATCAACACTTTTATAAATTTCGACAACCCAAGCTCAAACAAGTGTTTCTCAAATGCATTCTTTAGATGAAAACCTACCTTTCAGTGTCACATCTTTCAAGAATTTCCTACAATAAACAATATATTTATATTTGAAAATATGATATTTAGATGAAAAATTAAATAAAGACTTCAATTACCAGCATTCGATTACGTATTTTTCGAGATGGAGACGAAGCAAAGCAGCAAAGGGGACTCCATCTTCATTTTGAAGGAATATTTACCGACTGATGCAAGGCCGTAAGATCTTTGGGTGAGACCATCTTGGTCGGTGATTTGGTTATTCGATCAACAATGGAAGGGGGTGTCTGGGTTATTGGTGGGGAGCTTAGAGACGGTCTCGGAAACCAACAGCGTACCAGGAGTGTCGGCGGCTTTGGCTATGATCTCTAACAAGCCGAGATAAACGGAGACTTTCAAAGTGAAAGGGAGTGATGAAATGGAAGCTAAATGCATGGCTTGCAAAACATCAGCTTCTTCTTCATGATTTGATGAACTGCAGAACAGTGAAGAATCATCCGTGGCAGTTGAATATGTTAGAGAAAGAAGATGAATATATTCAAAACAGCTGATCCGGTATGAAAGAGAGGATCAAATAAGAAGAACAAGCAATTTTCGTTGCGTTTGGGAAGAGAACTTCGGGAAATTTGATTGATTTTATAAAAAAAACCCGATATTTTATGGTGTTTGAATGATCAAATTTTCTTCAAATAAATTTTAAAGAATTGTTTTAAAACTAAGTTAGAAAAATGTAGGAATTAAATTTTTAGGTTGTTACTTAAAATAAATTTATTGTATTTAGATATGACTGAGGATATATGGACGAGGATGAAGTTTTGGAGGTTCAATAGGTAGAAGGTCACACAACATCATAATCAATTTTTAGTTCGATGGTACGATGATGAAGGATGTGGAAATCAAGAAATTCGAAATAAGAGTTATTAATGTCAAATGTTGTAGGTGAAAGCTATACTTATCACTTAACAAATTTGACGAGAATTAATGAGTAAGGCCATATGTTAAATAAAATTTATTGTTTATAAAATAAACTAAAAAATGAAAAGTTTAAATATGGGTTAATAAAATAAAAATGTCGAAAAATAGATATTTATTTATTTATAATTTTGTATATATTTTTACCAAAATAAATTTTTAAATATTTTTTAGTTTTAAATTTTAAGAAGTAAAATTAAATTGATAAAATGTATAAAATTAAATATTATATTTATTAATTTTTTAGAATTAAGATTAAATTAATAGAATTTATAAATATCGGAGAGCTAAACTTATCATTATATCAATTAAAAAAATCACTATTAATAAATTAACGTGAAAAGTGACCATAATATTAAATTTTAATAACATTAATAATTAAAATAAAAATTTATAAATATGATAGAAACCATTATCTATAAAATTTATAAATATGATAGAAACCACTATCTATAAAATATTCGAAAGAGGCAAGTTATGAAAGGAGTGACTCGGTTCAACGATTTGCAAAATCTCTTAAATTATTGTTTAAAAAAATAATATAATAAAATATTAATATTGTAACAGGTCTGCTGTAACACCCCTACCCGTATTCATTGTTGGAATAGGGTACGAGGCATTGCCAGAGTTTACGAATTAATTTAATTTTTTTTTAAACTCAATATAACCCCTTTATAGATATCTAACCTTCGCTGCAATTTTAAACCGAAACTCATCCAAATCAACCAATCCAATTCAACATATTTTCAAGATAGATTCATGCATATTTATAATATAACCTCATCACACAACAAAACCAAGATTTGTTAGTCATACCATTGGCTAACCTTATATTCATTTCACAGAATCATTTACTTAATTAGCTTATACATGCCATTGATTTCCAAAATAAGGTTTCTTTATATACCGAAGTCCTGAGGTTGATAGTGTGATGTATCTCCGACCAAATCCGACCTCCGAGCTCTTAACACTACAAAACAGGGGAAAATGAAACAGGGTAAGCACTTTGTGCTTAGTAAGCTCATGTAACAAGAATTATACTTACCTAATATTTTCAATACAATACAATAAACATTCATATATCCATTCATTGCATTATTACCCTAACATGCACAAACTCAACATTCAAGTTAGTACAATAATTTCCATGTATCAATAATATATATATGATGATTGATGTGTTCATCAATACCATGATTTCCATTTCCTTGTTATTTTTTCATATTTATCCCGTTGAATTTCTCGGAATTTCGATGGATTTTCAGAGGTACACTTTTAGTGTACATTTTCGGGTCCGCCAATTCGTATTTATGTGCGCACATTTCCATTTCAGAGAGCACACTCCTGCGAACCTCATCCTTACAGTGGGACTACCAGTCTAGGCTAAATCCCCTGTAATATAAACTCATAGAGTATTGTTGAGATTACCAATCCAGGCTAAATCCCCTGCAACGACAATTACTCTAATGAGCTTGGATCTGAATTACCAGTCCAGGCTAAATTCAGACCCTAATTCGGATTACCCATCCGGGCTAAATCCCTTTTATACATATTCTTCGGGAGGGCTATTTCAAGATAGGATCACCCGTCCGGGCTAGATCCTTTTTACCGTCAATTCCTTTTCAGAGATCTATCGAATTTTCCTTTTATTCAACCGGGATTCCTTCCCATTTTTATCAAATATATCAATGTTTCGTCAATTTTCATATAATGAACATTTAAATCATATTCACCTCAATAACATACATTTTAAGCATTTAAGAATATAATTCAAGTTACACGAACTTACCTTGATACTTGTTCGTGTACAAAAATCTACTAATCCTGAATTTTTCCTTTCCTCGATCTAGCTTCGTATTTGAATCTTCTGGGTCTAAATAAATAAATTTAATTATCAATTTAATACATTTCATGTTCATATGCAACACTCTCTATAATTTCATTATTATTTATAGTTCATTCAAAGCTGTTTATTTGAGTCATAGTCACTAAATTATTTATAACTTGAGCTACAAAACTCCAAATTAAGATCCGTTAATTTTCCATGAAACTAGACTCATATATATTCTTACCATAAAATTTTCAGAATTTTTTGGTTTAGCTAATAAGTACAATTTATTCTTTAAAGTCACCCCTGTTCTGCTATCTAACAGTTCTGACCATTCTTCACTAAAAATTAATTATCTCTTCATAATGAATTCGGATGATATTTCTGTTTGTTTCTATTGAAAATAAACTCATTCAGGATTCTAGACATATAAATTTAAGCCCCAAATTATTTTTATTCAATTGTTTATGATTTTTAAAAGTCAGAACAGGGGAACTCGAATTCATTCTAACATTGTCTCACAAAATTTATTATATCTCAAAATTTACAAATCCATTGCTTACACCGTTTCTTCTATGAGAAACTAGACTCAATAAAATTTAATTATATATTTTTTTCATCTTCTAGTTCGATTCCTACAATTTATGGTGATTTTTCAAAGTTAGTCTACTGCTGCTGTCCAAACTGTTTTAGTGCAAGTTGTTTATTACCATTTTTCCCTTAAGCTTTTAATAAATAACAATTTCGTCCCTACTCAATTAGCCTCTCAATTGAGCTGATTTTTCTCAATTAACACTTTATTCTATCACCTTAAACTAGTTTACAACCTTTAGGAATCAGAATTTCAGCAATGTACTTTAATTCCAAACATTTTCACAATTAGGTCCTAAAAATCAATTTCTATTGAAATTACCTAATAAAATCATATCATAAACAAATTAAAGCTTTAATTTCATTCTATTTCATCATAAACTTACAGCACTCAACCATGGTGACTTTCAATTTCATCCATGAAATCAAAAACTAATGAATTTAATAGTAGGACCTAGTTGTAAAAGTCATAGAAACACGAAAATTACAAGAAAAAGACAAGGCTTAACTCACTTGGTGCAAAGATTATGTAATATCAGCTTAGAGAACCCTTCTATAGTGTTTTTAGCTGCTGGAATTGAAGAGAAATGAAGAGAAATTTAGATATTTCCTATTTAGTCCTAGCTTTATTTAGTTAATTTTGCAATATTCCAATTTTACCCTTAATTTATTAATTTTTATGCTGATTTCATGCCCTTGCCGTCCAGCCCAAATAAATTTTAGGTCTAATTCCTTTTAAATCCTCTCTCATTAGACACTTAAGCTATTTAATCATCTCATCCACTTTTACACCTTTTACAATTTAGTCCTTTTTATTTAATTAACTACCCAAACGTTAAAATTTCCTAACGAAATTTTAATACCACATTACTAACATTTCATAAATATTTATAAAATTATTTTCGACTCAGTTTTACGAGATAGAGGTCTCGATACTTTGTTTTTACCCAATTTTTTCAATAATTTCTTTTTCTAACTAACCACTAAATCGGTAAAATTTTTCTATCAATATTTTCATACGATTTTCCTATCATATCAATTTTCATGCAAAAATATTGAAATAAATTTCTCTTTAAATCGGATTTGTAATTACGAAACCACTATTCCGATAACCTTAAATTTAGGCCATTACATCTGCAATCACTATCAACTTGCTTCTAAAATTTTTAACAGGTGGCTTTAAGCATGATATCTCTAAAATTATTTCGAATATTAAGAACAACAAGCAAATGCGTACATCAATTAAGTCTTCAATATAAATAAAACATTATATTATTAAGAAAAGAAATTCAGAGATGATCCACTGCAGCGATGATGAGGATTGATTAACCCAAGTCATTGAAACCAATCAATCAGCTTTGCAAATTTCCATAACCCACATGTTATAAACAGGACAAACTTTTTTCAAAGAAGAGAAACCAGCTTGTTTGGCCAATGCCTCCAACTCTTGTTTGGTCCTCTCTTTAGCACCTGGAAGAATGTGAAACAAAGCTACGTCTCGTTGGAAGATTGTTTTCGTTATAACGTCTGTCTCTGGTATTTCCGGTATAATGGATTCCACCGATACAATTTTACCATTTTCAGGCAATGCATCATAACATACTTTGAGTAATTTCATGTTGTTCCAATAGGGTCGGAAGCGTGTAAATTATTGTACTAAAAAATCACACAAAGTTCAATTCCCAGAGAAGAGAGGTGGATCACAAGGATCTCTTAAATACCAAGTCTTTCCTTAGTCAGAATATCCCTTCTATAGTAATTTAATAGCACAGTTAAATACTACTATTATACCCTCAAATATTGAAAGAAAAATAGGACAAGAAAGTACACAAGAGTTTTAACGAGGTTCGGTAAATTATACCTACGTCCTCGGGCACTAACACCAGATGATAACTTTATTATCTCTAAAATATTACAAACAAATAGAATTCCTTAAGAATTGTCAAATGGGAGAAGAGAGAAAACTAAGAGAGAAAGATTGGTTGGGATAGTTGAAATTGCAATTGCAATTATCCCATTCAACTTTTCAACATTCGGTGCAACTTGCTTCACCTTTTTAACAAGTTGCTTCCTACCTTTGTTGACTTTTCAACAATCTCCACCTTGAAGATTTGATTAGGATAATCACATCTTCACACACTTCCTTCAACTCCCCAAATTCGATAAAGCTATCTTTTGTAGTGCCTACAAATGCGCTCTCGAGCGCCATACACCTGAAGGTGCTCAAATTCTCAGGATGTTAATCAAGTTCAAACAATGATTAAACTTGATTGTTGTTACCACCTTGGTCATCATATCTGCGGGATTATCTACTGTCGGAATCTTCTGAAGTAGAATTTTTCCTTTTTCAAAGACTTCCCGCACAAAGTGATATCTTACGTCGATATGCTTGGGTCTTGAATGATAGACTTGATTTTTCGCTAAATGAATAGCGCTCTGACTGTCACAATATAGACTAATGTGACTTTGAACAACTCCCAAGTCTTTCAACAATCCATTAAGCCAAATAGCCTCCTTAACAGCTTCTGTAACTGCCATATATTCTGCCTCTGTAGTAGACACAGCTACTGTAGACAGATAGCCCGTAGTTGAACGACGTTTATCTAAATCACCAGCAAAGTCGGAATCAACATATCCAATTACAAACTGACCAAGTGTTTCATCCTTCTCAAAAAACTAAACCAATGTCTACGGTTTTTTGAAGATACCGTAGAATCCATTTCACAACTTGCCAATGTCCTTTTCCAGGATCATGCAAATACCTGCTCACAACTCCAACAGCTTGTGAAATGTCAGGCCGCGTACACACCATCGCATATATCAAACTCCCAACTGCATTAGCATATGGGACTTTTTCCATATATTCTCTTTCTTCTTCAGTTTTTGGAGATAATTGAGCACTAAGTTTCAAATGAGAAGCAAGTGGGGTACTTACATGTTTTGTGTTTTCATTTAGACCAAAACATTGTAATACCTTTTTCAGATATTGCTTCTGATTCAAACAAAGCTTGCCTCTCTGTCTATCTCTACTTATCTCCATGCCGAGAATCTTCTTGGCCTCACCTAGATCTTTCATCTCGAACTCTTGATTCAATTGAGCCTTCAGCTTATCTATCTCTTTTTGGCTCTTCGAAGCGATTAACATATCATCAACATACAAGAATAGATAAATGAAAGATCCGTCATGCAGCTTCTGTAAATACACACAATTGTCATATTTGCTTCTTGTGTACTTCTGCCTTCTCATAAAGCTATCAAATCGCTTGTACCACTGCCTCGGGGATTACTTCAATCCATATAGCGATTTGTTCAGCTTACAAACCCAATTTCTACCACCAGCATCTTTGTATCCTTCGGGCTGAGTCATATAGATCTCCTCTTCTAACTCACCATGCAAGAAAGCCGTCTTAACATCAAGTTGAGCTAGCTCCAAATTCAACTGTGCTACCAAGGCTAACAAAATTCTAATGGAGAAATGCTTCACAACAGGGGAAAATACATCATTGTAGTCAATTCCCTCTTTCTGAGCGTAGCCTTTAGCTACCAATCTTGCCTTGTAGCGAATATCTTTCTTGCTAGAAGATCCATCTTTCTTTGCGAATACCCATTTGCATCCGATTGCCCTTTTACCTTTCGGTAATTGTGCCAACTCCCAAGTATTGTTTTTCCGGAGAGACTGCATTTCTTCATCTATGGCGCTTTTCCATTTATCACTTTCTAAGCTTAGGATTGCTTCTTGATAAGTGAAAGGAATATCATCATCAACAACGGGAAGGTCATAAGCCACCATATTAATAAATCGAGCAGGTCTACGAATTCCTCTCCGTGGCCTTGCAACTGCAACTGGTTCTGGTGTACTTAACGGTTCTTGGGTCAGAACCTCTTCAACCTCTAATTCCTCCATTGTGGCTGGAGAATTAGACTTATTAACTGGGCAAATCCCCATCTGCTCAAACTCCACCTGTTTTGGAGTACACTCCACCTGCTGTGGAGTATCGCTTGTCTGAATATCTTCATCTGCTACCTTTTTTAATGTGGTAGATTCATCAAAGGTAACATCTCTGCTACAAATTATTTTCTTTGTGCTTAAGCACCAAAGACGAAATCTCTTCACTCCAGAAGTGATTCCCATAAAGAGAGCTTTCTTTGCCCTCGGATCTAACTTTGACTCCTTCACATGGTAATATGCAGTGGATCCAAACACATGTAAGGAATCATAATCTGTAGTCGGTTTTCCAGACCATACCTCCATAGGAGTTTTCCTTTCTAATGCAGATGATGGCAAACGATTAACAAGATGGCCAGCGTATGTTACAGCCTCAGCCCAAAATTGTTTGCCCAACCCAGCATTGGACAACATACATCGAACTTTCTCCAGCAATGTTCGATTCATACGCTCTGCCACTCCATTCTGCTGTGGTGTATCCCTAACTGTGAAGTGTCGAACAATACCATACTCTTGGCACACATCGAAGAATAGATCACTTTTATATTCCCCTCCATTGTCCGTCCTAAGCCGCTTGATTTTCTTGCCAGTCTGGTTTTCGATCATAGTTTTCCATTTAAGAAAAACTCCAAGCACTTCATCCTTAGTTTTCATGGTATACACCCAAACTCTTCTGGAAAAGTCATCAACAAAAGTAACAAAGTAGTGTTTTCCTCCCAACGAAAGTGTTTTGGAAGGCCCCCACACATCTGAGTGAACATATTCCAAAATACCTTTTGTATTATGGATAGCAGTGCCGAATTTCACTCTCTTTTGCTTTCCCAGAACACAATGCTCGCAAAATTTTAATTTGCAAGCCTTTGCACCTTTCAACAATCCTTGCTTTGCCAGAATTTGCAAGGATTTTTCGCTGGCATGTCCCAACTTCATATGCCACAACTGCATTGAGTCCAATTCTTTGTTACCGGAAGCTGCAGCAACTGCTCCAATAACTGTACTACCTTGGTAGTAATATAAGTTATTTTTGTAATACCCCTACCTGTATTCATTGCCGGAATAGGGTACGAGGCATTACCGGAGTTTACGAATTAAATTTTTTTTTTATATTCAATATAGCCCTTTTATAAATATCTAACCTTCCCTGTAATATTAAATCGAGACCAATCCACATCAACCAAATCAATTCAACATATTTTCATGATAGATTCATGCATTTATATAAGATAACGTCATCACATATCTATAACCAGTTTTGTTAACCATACTAATGGCTAACTTTACATTTATTTCACGTTAACATTTACTTTGTTAGCTTATACATGCCATTGATTTCCAAAATAAAGTTTCTTTATATACCGAAATCCTAAGGTTGACAGTGTGATGTGCCTCCGACCAAATCCGACCTCCGAGCTCTTAACACTACAAAACAGGGAAAAAGGAAACGGGGTAAGCACTTTGTGCTTAGTAAGCTCATGTAACAAGAATTATACTTACCTAATATTTTCAATACAATACAATAAACATCCATATATCCATTCAATGCATTATTACCCTAATATGCACAAACTCAACATTCAAGTTAGTACAATAATTTCCATGTACCAATAATATATACTATGATTGATGAGCTCGTCAATACCATGATTTCCATTTCCTTGTTATTTTTCCATATTTATCCCGTTGAATTTATTGAAATTTCGATGGATTTTCAGAGGTACACTTTTAGTGTACAATTCCGGGTCCGTCAATTCATATTCATGTGCGCACATATCCATT
This sequence comes from Gossypium hirsutum, assembly GCF_007990345.1. Taxonomy (NCBI): domain Eukaryota; kingdom Viridiplantae; phylum Streptophyta; class Magnoliopsida; order Malvales; family Malvaceae; genus Gossypium; species Gossypium hirsutum. The sequence goes on from NC_053431.1 coordinate 123,580,765, forward strand.
TCAAAGAGCACACTCCCGCGAACCTCAACCTTGCAGCAGGATTACCAGTCCAGGCTAAATCCCCTGCAATATAAACTCATAGAGTATTGTCGGGATTACCAGTCCAGGCTAAATCCCCTGCAACGACAATTACTCTAATGAGCTTGGATCTGAATTACCAGTCCAGGCTAAATTCAGACCCTAATTCGGATTACCCGTCCGGGCTAAATCCATTTTACACATATTCTTCGGGAGGGCTATATCAGGATAGGATCACCCGTCCGGGCTAGATCCTTTTTACCGTCAATTCCTTTTCAGCGATCCATCGAATTTTTCTTTCATTCAAACGGGATTTCTTCCCATTTTATCAAATTTTTATTTCAATGTTTCATTAATTTCCATATAATGAACATTCAAATCATATTCATATCAAAAACATGCATTTCAAGCATTTAAGAATATAATTCAAGTTACACGAACTTACCTTGATACTTGTTTGTAAACAATAAAAATCTACTAATCCCGAACTTTTTCCTTTCCTCGATCTAGCTTTGTATTTGAATCTTCCGGATCTAAATAAATAAATTTAATTATCAATTTAATACATTTCATGTTCATATGCAACATTCTCTATAATTCAACTATTATTTATAGTTCATTCAAAGCTGTCTACTTGAGTCATAGTCACTAAATTATTTATAACTTGAGATACGGAACTCCAAATTGAGATCCGTTAATTTTACCTGAAACTAGACTCATATATCTTTTTACCATAAAATTTTCAAAATTTTTGGTTTATCCAATAAGTACAGTTTATTCTTTAAAGTCACCCCTGTTCTGCTGTCGACAGTTCTGGCCCTTCTTCACTAAAAATTAATTATCTCTTCATACAGAATTCAAATAATGTTCTCGTTTGTTTCTCTTAAAAATAGAATCATTAAGGATTCTAGAAATATAAATTTAAGCCCATAATTGTTTTTATTCAATTATTTATGATATTTAAAAGTCAGAACAGGGGAACTCGAATTCATTCTGACCTTGTCTCACAAAATTAATTATATCTCAAAATTTACAAATCCATTGCTTACACTATTTCTTCTATGAGAAACTAGACTCAATAAGATTTAATGCCATATTTTTTTTCATCTTCTAATTCAATTTCTACAATTTATAGTGATTTTTCAAATTTAGTCTACTGCTGCTGTCCAAACTGTTTTTGTGCAAGCTGTTTATTACCATTTTCCCCCTAAGCTTTTAATAAATGATAATTTCGTCCCTACTCAATTAGCCTCTCAATTGAGCTGATTTTTATCAATTAATATTTTATTCTATCACCTTAAACTAGTTTACAACCTTTAGGAATCAGAATTTCAGCAATAGACTTTAATTCCAAGCATTTTCACAATTAGGTCCTAAAAATCAATTTCTATTGAAATTACCTAATAAAATCATCTCATAAACAAATTAAAGCTTTAATTTCATTCTATTTCATCATAAAATTACAGCACTCAACCATGGTGACTTTCAATTTCATCCATGAAATCAAAAACTAATGAATTTAATAGTAGGACCTAGTTGTAAAAGTCTTAGAAACACAAAAATTACAAGAAAAAGGCAAGGATTAACTCACTTGGTGTAAAAATTATGAAATACCAGCTTATAGAACCCTTCTATGGCATTTTTAGCTGCTGGAATTGAAGAGAAATAAAGAGAAATCTAGATATTTCCTATTTAGTCCTAGTTTTATTTAGTTAATTTTGCAATATTCTAATTTTACCCTTAATTTATCAAATTTTCTGCTGATTTCATACCCTTGCCGTCCAGCCCAAATAACTTTTGGGTCTAATTGCCTTTTAAATCCTTTCTCATTAGACTCTTAAGCTATTTAATCACTCTAGCAACTTTTACACCTATTACAATTTAGTCTTTTTCATTTAATTGACTACCCAAACATTAAAATTTCCTAACGAAATTTTAACACCACATTAATAACATTTCATAAATATTTATAAAATTATTTTTGACTCGGTTTTACGAGATAGAGGTCCCGATACCTTATTTTACCCAATTTCTTCAATAATTTCTTTTTCTAACTAATCACTAAATCGATAAAATTTTACTATCAATGTTTTCATACGATTTTCCTATCATATCAATTTTCAAGAAAAAATATTGAAATAAATTTCTCTTTAAATCGGATCTATGGTTACGAAACCATTGTTCCGATAACCTTGAATTTAGGCCATTACAATTTTTCCTGATGCCCTTCAATATCACAAGTGCGCCAGATGTCACTTTCAAAACCCCATCTCTCATAGTAACAACTGAACCATTGGATTCCAAGGCTCCCAATGAGATGAGATTTTTCTTCAAACTGGGCACGTACCGAACATCAGTCAGAACTCTGGTTGATCCATCTTGATTCTTTAATTGGATTGAACCTATCCCAACAGTTTTAAAGGCATTGTCATTGCCCATATAAACAACTCCTCCATTTAGTTCTACTAAATTAGAGAACCACTCCCGGTTAGGGGACATATGATAGGTACAACCCGAATCCAAAATCCACTCATCTGAATGGAACGACGATGATGATGCAACCGGTGATAGTTCAGAGTCACTGGTATCATGCTTTACAACACAAGCATCTACAGCAGCTTTTCCCTTATTCTTCAACTTTGGACAATTTTTCTTCCAATGGCCTTTCTCATGACAAAAGGCACATTCATCTTTCCCAAGTCTGGACTTTGACTTTGATCTCCCCTTCTGAGTTTTCTTCCGAGTGTATGAACGACCTCGGACTACTAAAGCTTCTGTATCTTTGATTGAGTTTTTCTGTTTGTCATTCTTTCTCTGTTCATAACTGTATAAGGCCGCATAGACTTCGCTCAGAGATATATCACTCCTGCCATGAAGTAGAGTAATTTCTAGGAACTCAAACTCCTCAGGAAGTGACCCCAACAGCATCAAAGCCAAATCTTCATCTTTGAATGTCTCATCCATATTTAGCAAATCAGTGACTAACTGATTAAATTTGATGATGTGATCATTCATTGTGGTACTTGGGACGTAAGTGAAGCGAAACAGTCTTTTCTTCAAGTGGAGCTTATTTTGACTGTTTTTCTTCAAAAAATTTTCTTCAAGTACCACCCACAACTTATTTGTAGAAGTCTCCTTTGAAAAAGCATACCTCTGCTCTCGAGAAAGGCATGATCGAATTGTGCCACATGCCAACCGATTGATCGCCTTCCAATCTTTCTCCTGTACATCATCTGGTTTCTCTTCATCAATGGCAATGTCTAGACCCTGCTGAAAAAGGGCATCTAGAACTTCACTTTGCCACATACCAAAATGGTCCGTGCCATCAAAGATCTCCACAGCCAATCTTGCATTTGCAACTGTCGGTCTTGTCCACATGGACGATGTTGAAGCTCCTAAACCGACCGTTTTCTCCATAATCTTTCAATATACCTAAGGGAATCTTTTCTGATGTGGAAGATCAGTTTAAACTGCAACCACAGAGCATACTACGATTAACCTTCGGCTCTTGATACCACTTGTTGTTCCAATAGGGTCGGAAGCGTGTAAATTATTGTACCAAATAATCACACAAAGTTCAATTCCCAGGGAAGAGAGGTGGATCACAAGGATCTCTTAAATACCAAGTCTTTCCTTAGTCAGAATATCCCTTCTATAGTATTTTAATAGCACAGTTAAATACTACTATTATACACTCAAATATTGAAAGAAAAATAGGACAAGAAAGTACACAAGAGTTTTAACAAGGTTCGGTAAATTATACCTACGTCCTCGGGCACTAACACCAGATGATAACTTTACTATCTCCAAAATATTACAAACAAATAGAATTCCTTAAGAATTCTCAAATGGGAGAAGAGAGAAAACTAAGAGAGAAAGATTGGTTGGGATAGTTGAAATGAAAAATGAGAAGGTCTATTGAAGTTTAGGGACTAACTTGCAAATGGCCTAAAAAATTAAGGACTAAAATTGCAATTATCCCATTCAACTTTTCAACATTCGGTGCAACTTGCTTCACCTTTTTAACAAGTTGCTTCCTACCTTTGTTGACTTTTCAACACTTCATGCATCTATCATCTCCCCAATCATGAAGCATCGACTGAAGAAAAAAACACAACATCAAACATTAACCTTCAAAATGAAACTAAGGTATCATTTATGTCGGTTCATAGGAACTAACCATCAAACATTAACCTTCATTAAAAATTTAGTGTGGATTTGTGTATTTCTAAATACAAACCTTCATGAAAATAACTTCAGCTTTAGGAATTTCCGTAAACATATCTCCTGCTACATGCTCCACCCCTAAAATGTAACAAAGAAAATGACAGAAAATTATTAATTTCGGTGTTGGAAAAGCAAATTAAGAAATAATACAATAGGTTAAAGTTTGTTATTAGCCTTCGTATATTATGTGTAAGTTGTGGATTTAATCCTTATACTTTTCAAAATTTGAAATTTCAGCTTTGATCAAACGCTAATTATTAAATTAATTAAGTTATACTATTTCTAAAATCATATGTAACAAATATATTATATCTGTAATGCCATGTCAACTTTATATTTTCACATATTACTCACAAAAAAGCCAGTTAATGGATTTAAATTCTATCATTTATGTCAAAACTGAAATTTCTAAATTTGAAAATTTTGGGTACTAAAAATGATTAAATTGGAGAACATAGATTAAATTTACAACTTTACGTATAGTATATAATTAATTGAAAATTTTAGCCAAACGGATTTTTTCAGGATTGAAATTTAAAATTAAAAAAGTATAAAGACTAAATTAGATCAATATGAAAAGTACAAATATTGAAATTGATCAAATTAAAATATATGGACTAAATTCAAAACTTACACATAGTATATGGACTACTAGTAGAATTTGACCAATATAACATTACCTGGGCAAGGAACTGCATCTTTAATAACTTGGGGTAGGTCAAAATTAATACCCCTAATCTGTGGATGCTTTGAAACAATGAGCTTAAGGTTGGTACCAATTCCACCTCCCACATCGACCACTTGGCTCACACCCTCAAATCCTTTGTAAGTTTCAAGAACTTGGTTCATTATTAAAGTGCTGTAAATTGACATTGCTTGATTGAAAGATTTCGACATATCATCATCATCCGCCAGCAGCTCAAACAAATGCTTCCCAAATGCTCTGTTGCATGAGAATCCTCCCTCCAATGTCACATCCTTCAAGAATTTCCTGTAACAAAGAAATATATATATTTATATGAAAACACAACATATAGATTGTTGATACCAAGTTAAGATCACAATGGTTGATGATAGTTCATCCAAAAGATGGTGAGTCATAGGTGTTGTGAGTATTTAGGAGGGAGAAAGGTAGCTGAGAGAGAGAGAATCCTTATTCTTGGCCCTAGGGGTCTTACATAAAACACCATCAGTCTTTTCGAAGGTGCAACGAATTGCTCGCTTATTTGTTCTATATTTCCTGGAGTTTAGCCGACTTATTGATGGTGTTTCCTTTTTAGCATGAGTTGTCATATCAGAATAATGGATAAATGTGAGAAAAGGAAAGACTTAATTACCAGCATCCGAGGATGTATTTTTCGAGAAACATACGTAGCAAAGGAGCAAAGGAGACTCCATCTTCATTTTGAAAGAAGTATTTGCCGACTGATGCAAGACCATATGATCTTTGGGTCAGGCCATATTGGCCAGTGATTTGGTCACAGGTCAAGATGGAGTGAGCGGCCAAAAGCCTGAGCATTCGATCAACAATGGAAGTGGCGTTTGGATTATTGGTGGGAAGCTTAGAGACGATCTCAGCAACCGACACCGTACCAGGAGGAGTATCGGCGGCTTTGGCTATAATATCTAACAAGCCGAGATCGACGGCGACTTTCAAAGTGAAAGGAAGTGATGAAATGGTAGCTAAATACATGGCTTGCAAAACGTCAGGTTTTTCTTCGTGATTTGATGAACTGCAGAACAATGAAGAATCATTCATAGTGGTTGAATATATTAGAGAAAGAAGATGAAGCTTTAATTACCAAGTATATATTCAAAACAACTGATCCTCAATTTATATAGGTAAAAGAAACATCCAGTTGCAAGTAGCTATAGCAAGCCAGTCAAGAATGGAAGGTTGAAGGCATGCAATAATGGATGAGTTGAATCTAGAACCACTCACCCATATGCCAAAAATCATTTGTTTATATTAATAAAATAGGTTAATATGTTTCATACAATATTTTCTTATTATTTAAATATATAATTGTGAAGATAAGAATATAATCAAGAAAAACCACGCTAAATCGAGATATTTGAATACTTAATGAAATGTAAGTAAGAACAACGGGTTATTTAAATGGAATTGAATCTTACTTTTTTATTTAATTTATATTTAGTTTTAATTTTTAATGAGGTAAATTAAATAAAATAGTAAAAAATAAGTTTTTTTAATTTTTTTAAAATAATTTATAAAATTTAATGTTTATTTTTATTTACTTAAAAAATTAAAATTTATAAAAATTTATGATTTTTTAAAACTTTATCAAATAATTTTTAGAAATATTTTTATAAACATCACTACAACCAACGCTTATTAGTTAAAGGTAATTTTATTTTATTTTTTTAAAATTCCCATTATCTTAAAGTAATTAGTGTAATTAATGTACACGTATAAATATATGTTCGAGTAATTATTCAGTATAAAATCAAATTATTACAATACAAACTAAAACAAACTGATGCTTCGTTTGTTTCATTACAAGTTGCTTCCGAAAAATGATTTACTTTTCTAGAAATGTTAGTATTTTCTGGTGTTTTGATGGATCTGTGTAAAATATTTTCTATTGTTTGGCAAATTTCCTAACAATATTTCATAAAAGATGTTTCAATGAAACAACCATACATTTGAGATTTTCTTATCTTTTCATTGTTTAATTGAGTTTATTTTATATCTATAAATTTATATTTTATATTGTTCTTTGTAAAACAAACATGACATAAATATATTTGTTATAAAATATTATAGTGCAATTTCCTTTTAATAAATAAAATTTTATTTTATATTAAGAAAACATTTTGTAATAATCAATATCATATATAAACTTAATAATAAATAATGTTTAATTAAAATTTAATTTAAATTACATATATTACATATATGACAGTACATATTGACACATTAGAATTGTAAGGGATAAATCAAGCTAAGCATTATTTAAACAAATTCTCATATTTATATAATTAAAATATTCATATTTTTATACTAGGTTAAAATATGTCATAAGTCTTTGTACTCTTCGTAAATTTAAAATTTAGTCCATGTACTTTTATTTTTGTGTTAGTCCTACTTTTTCAATATCAAAATTCAGGTTCAACTGTTAGCATTATTAAAAATATTTTGTTAAATTCATATTCATTATAATGTCATTTTTTAGTTACATGAATACCAAATATTTTTATTTCAAAATGTGAAATTAATAAAATTGATTAAAAAATTTAACAATGTTAACAATTAGACTTAATTTTCAAATCTTAAAAGTAGAGGAACTAAATTCTTAAAAATAAAAATATAGAGACTAAATTCTAAATTTGTGAAGAGTACATAGACTTATGGCATATTTTAACTTTTATACTACAAAACATTTATTATTAGTATATTTATAATTTTAATAAATATTTATTATTTAAATATTAATATTAAATATTTTTCAATAACATATGAAGAATATTATTTAAAATTATTATTAAAATGAAATTGAAATATTAAATAATATATTAAAATAATAAATTTTAATAAATTATATTAATAAATTATTATATGATTAGATATAGGTAATTAAATATGTATGTTTAATATGTAACACCCCCTACCAGTATTCCGAGCCTAGAATAGGGGAACTTAATATGATCAATCATGTAAAAATCAGCCATAAAATTTCTTCTAAATTAAAAACTTTCATACATATGTTTAACGTCCCTTATATGGGCCTATGGGGCCCAAAACATACATTCAGGGTGATTTGGGACCAAACTGTAAACATATGAAACTTTTGCAACACTTAGAAAATTTTCACACTTTGGAGAGTCACACGCCCGTGTTTTCAGCCCGTGTAACTCTCTGTTTATAACTTCATCACCCTTGTCAGTCGTACACTTCATATAAATAACAAGAAACGTGTATGGGCTCATTTCTCATTAAATTTCTCATATATATACACAATTTCACGTTATGTAATCATACAACATATATCAACCATATCTTTGTAATCTAAATATATTTTTATAACAACTTATCTTGATTTCATACTGTTTCATATTTAAGCTTAAATAACCAAAGTATTTGAAATATCATCTTTATGCAAATAGTACACATGAGGTATATAATTCCATAATTATGAATAAACACATTTATCAAATATTTTCCATATTCATATACCAATGTCTCATGTCTCCATATATCAATAACCATCATTTTCATGAATTTCGAGTTCAATTTCATAATTATTTGTCTCGTGTTCAATTTATTCCATGTCGAAACTTTATTCATTAATACGTTTGAATTATCAATACATATGGACAGTACATTCAATATGAACAATTATATAATCACAAATGAATTCATTTATCAACCAAGTTCTATACTCATATCTTATCAACTTGTACTTCCAGTATCACATAATTCCATGTAACACTTACCAAACTTTGTCAAATTAGTGAACGTCTTACGGAATTGAGTACTTCATTTACTCGATGTCATAGTTCAACTATGGTCTTACACATCTTCATATATCGATGTCATAGCCCAGCTATGGTCTTACACGTAATCACATATCACATATCGATACCATAGTCCAGCTATGGTCTTACACGAATCACATATCTCACTGATGCCATATCCCAGATTGGTCTTATACAGTAGCATATATCACACCGATGCCATATCCCAGATATGGTCTTATACGGAAATCACTTGTCACTTGTAGCCGAAGCTACCACTATTCACTGATCAGGTAGCCGGAGTTACCATTTTTCATTGATCAAGTAGTCGAAGCTACTATTTTTCACTGATCAGGTAACAGAAGCTACCACTTTTCACTTATTAGGTAGCAGAAGCTACCACTTTTCACTGATCAGCCGAAGCTACCACTTTTCACTTATCAGGTAGCCGAAGCTACCACTTTTCACTTGTCATTTGTCTTTGATCAGATAAGTATAGCCGAAGCTATTACTTATCACTTTCACTTATCTTTGATCAGATAAGTGTAACCGAAGTTATCACTTATCACTTGTTGCCATGGTCCAACTATGGTATTTTCCTTCAATTCATCTTGTCACTGAACTGAAATGCTCAATTTGATCATTTATTCAATTTTCATGCTTTTACATTATTCACGATTTTATCATTAATACATATGAAATAACACATCATGAAATTCATAAAATTAACAAATAATCACTAAAATTTAGCCATATAAACTCACAAGTACAAATTTTGTATTATAACGATATTCATAATTTCATAATAAATATTCCACATAAAACATTATATCATTTCTAATCAACACTTATCGATTATAATCGGGTATGTGTTTAATTTATACACGAGTCATTCATATATTTTTCCTCCTCCTCCTCCTCTCCATCCACATCCTTGGTATAAATAACACACTTGTAAGTAACCTTATCCATAATTTTCACTAATTACTTATGTGAATATTCAGACTATCCACCCGTGTCATAGTCACTAAATTATTTATATTTGGAGCTACGGAACTCAAAATTAAGATCCTATAATTTTCCATGAAATTAGACTCATATATCTTCTTACTATAAAAATTTCATAATTTTTGGTTAGGCCAATTAATACAGTTTATTCATTGATGTCTTCCCTGTTCTGCTGTCTGATAGTTCTGATCCTTCTTCACTAAAAATTAATTATCTACTCGTACAGGATTCGAATGATGTTCCTGTTTGCTTCTCTTGAAAATAGACTCATTCAGGATTCTAAACATATAAATTTAAGCCCCTAATTATTTTTATCCAATTTTTGATGATTTTACAAAATCAGAACAGGGGAACCCGAAATCATTCTGACCTTGTCTCACAAAATTTATCATATCTCATGATTTACAATTCCATTGCTTACATCATTTCTTCTATAAGAAACTAGACTCAATAAGCTTTAATTTTATATTTTATTAATCCTCTAATTCCATTTATACAATTTTTGGTGATTTTTCAAAGTTAGACTACTGCTGCTGTCCAAAACAGTTTTAGTGCAAAACGTTGATTTCTATTTTGCCCCAAAGTTCACAATTCATACAATTCAGTCCTTGCTTAATTAACCCCTCAATTAAGATAATTTTCTCAATTAATACTTTTTCTAAACATTATAAGTTATTTCATAACTATTGAAATTCAGAATTTCTACATAAAACTCTAACTTCAAACTCTTTTACAATTAGGTCCCAAACATTCACTTTCTATTCAATTCTTTCAATAAAATCAGCATATAAACAATTTAAAGCTCTAATTCCATGCCAAGTCATCATATACTTCCAGCACATATTCATAGAAACTTTCAATTTCTTTCATAGAATCAAAAACTAATGAATTTAACAAGTGGACCTAGTTGTAAAAGTCACAAAAACACAAAAAATTCAAGAAATAATCAAGAATTGAACTTACCTGAAGTAAAAATATGAAAAAACCAGCTTAAGGGAACTCTTCCATGGTGTTTTTTCTGATGAGAATGCAGAAAAATAAAGAGAAATCTAGATAATTCCACTTTAGTCCTAGCTTTATTAAGTAAATTTTGTAATTTTCCAATTTTGCCCTTAATTCTCCTTATTTTCTTGCTGATTTCATGCCATTGCCGTACAGCCCAAAGAGACCTTGGGTCAATTTTCCTTTTAAACCCTTTTTCTTTTATCATTTAAGCTATTTAATCATTTCCCATTATTTTGCATTTAATACAATTTAGTCTTTTTTGTTCAATTAACTATCAAAACTTTAAAATTTCTTGACGAAACTTTAATACTGACTTATTAACACTCCATAAATATTTATAAAAATATTTATGGCTCGATTTAAAATTCCCAAGGTCTTGATACCTCGTTTTCGATTCTAATTATTTTAATATTTATTTTTAGTACACTATTTACTACTTCAAAATTTTTTCTAACTTCACGTTTAACTTATACTCACTAAATTAATAATATTTCCTACTCATTTGTCTGATTTAGTGATCTCGAATCACTGTTTCGACACCACTGAAAATTAGGCTGTTACAACTATATTGAAAAATTAAATATTTTAAAAATAAAAATTTATTATTAATATAATAATATTAAGTTAACTATTTATATAAAAATAAAATCACTTGTAGCGACGTAAAATTTTGCTTCTGGTCGCTAATTGAGGCGATTTATTGAAAATTTAAAAATTGACTTTTGATTTTACTAAAAAAAAGGAGTCGCCACCGATCTTTTTTTCTAGGTGTGATCGGACACCTAATAAATCATCTTTTTAGAGAAGAAAATTTATTCTTGAACAAAAATGAAGGCCTAATTTGAGTCTACGCGAAAAATCCAGAGAAAAACAGGGTTCGGGAGTCGGTTACGCACGAGGAAGGTATTAGCACCCTCGTGACGCCCAAAATTGGTATCTCATTAAACATGTGTTGTCTTGATTTTCAAAAATACGAATTCAATTTTACATTTAATCGTGATCCGATCGAAAAACGAGAATTTTTAGTTTTCGAGTTTTTAGAAGGATGTCCCGTTTTTAACGCGAGCCGACGAATTTCACCCAACATAGCGATGAAATCGACGACTTAATGTTAAATCAGTTCATTGCTTTATTTATTGAAATTAATAAAAAACATGAATAAAAGATTCTTTAAGGTAGTGAATAACAAAATGATATAAAATGGGCGGGAAACAATAAAAGAGTTAGAAATACATCGAAACACATAATAAATACGACAATAACATTAAAAAACAATAACAATGCATGCGATATTAAACGTAATAATAGTGTTAAACGCGAAATAAAAACAATGAATATATATATAATAATAATAGTTAGTAAAGTGATGGAAACATGATATTAAAAACACTAATAATGTTACCTATATACATACATATATATATATTTGAAATATAAACATAATAACAGTATTACAAAGTATATACATAGTATAAAAAATATATCATAGTATAATGTTAAAAATACACACATAATATATAGTTATAAATATATATATATAAGATAATATGTAAGAAAAATATAATATGGTATTCGAAATATATACATGATATATATAAAAATACAATATTAAAAAGGTATATATATACGTAATATATAAAAATGCATATAAATAATATAATAGTAAAATATCTACATAATATATACATATTAGAAATAATAATGTTAAAAACACCTATTAATAATATTACATAAATATATATATACCTATATATATTAAAAATATATACATATATAATAAAACATATACTAATATTAATAATAATAAGGATAATATAAAAATATATACATGAAACAGTATAAAAAATATATATAACTAATAACATTAAAATATATACATAACATATATAAAATATATAATTGATAATATTAAGAACACATGCATAATATATGAAAAACGTGTACAATATATATATTCAAAATGATAATAATAATATTAAAAAAAACATTAATAGTACTATATAAATATATACATATATATACATATAGACACATAAATACTAATTGAAACTATATTAGTACCGATAATAATAACAGAATATTGATAATAGATATAATAATGATATTAATAAAATATAAATAGTATTAAAATAAAATAAAATACGTAAAAGAGGGTGAAAAATAGAGGTGTGCATGGGTCGGGCTACCCGGCCCGGCCCGAAGGCCCGCCCGAAATGTGGGAGGGTTTGGGTAAAAATATAGGCCCGAATAATGGACTTGGACTAAAAAATAAGGCCCATTTAAAAAATGGGCCAGGCCTCGGGTAAGGTATTTTTAGCCCGGGCCCGGCCCGGCTCGGCCCGGCCTGGCCCGAATTCTCTAAAGGACAAAAAAATCTACATTTTTTATTTTATTTTTGAATGTTATTTTCTTGTTGTTTTCTCCATATTTTACTACTATTTTACTATTATGTTGCTATTATTTTGTTGTTATTGTTTGGATATTGTATAAAATTTATTTTATTGTTAATTTTATTATTATTTTAAAGGCATTTGTTAATTTTTTTATTATTTTAGAATCATTTGCTTATTAAGTTGTATTTATTTTAGTGTTATTTAAGTCTACATATTTTTCAAAATTTATTTTCAATTTATTGGAAAATATTTATTTTGATATTTTTAGTATTTTTGATGTATTATATATATTTAAAAATAATATAAAATAATATAAAAAATTAATATGGGCGGACCGAGTCGGGCCCGGATTTTAGTATTTTATCCGGGTCGGGCTTGGGCATATTTTTTAGTTGAGCCCAACTCGAACCCGGCCCGGCCCGGCCCATGACCACCTCTAGTGAAAAAGGATAAAATTTAAATTAAAAAAATATTTTTGGGGTAATTTTAAAAAAGAAATAAAGGAAAATAGGATAGATTTGGATGCGCACAAAACAAGGGAGGACTGAATTGGGAATATTCCCACACCATCAAAACGGTGCCATTCCAACAAGTACTAAAATGTAATTAAAATAATATTTTGGGCGAAATTTAAAAGTAACAAGGAGTTGATTTGAAAGGACCAGAAAGGAGGAGGGACTATTTGTAGAATTTATCCCAAAAGCAGAAACATGCTTGGCCTAGGGTTTGTGACGCCGTTTCATCTTTATTATTTAAGTTATTCTTTCTATTATTTTTTCGTTCTCTGCTTCATTCTTGTTTAAACAAAACAGAGAACCCTTGTTCCCTTCTCCCCCTTTTGGTTAGGGTTTCTAAACCCATTTTCGCCGCCGTAATCATGGCTCTTTGAAGCCGCCGGAGCTTTCACCGTCAACGTTGGTCAGGGTCACCAAGATCCATGTGAGTTTTTTATTTTTTATTTAAAAACGATTTATAATGAAAATAATGAGATCTAATCAAAAGAAAACAAAAAAAAGGAAAGAAAACTAAAGGAATAAGAAAAAAAGAGATTAAAATCAACCTTTCTTTCTTCTTGTTGTTTTGCTTTTCGATTTTCAATACTTGTCTAACAGTCTTTTTCTTTTTTTCTAAACAGAACAACAACCAAAGAAAAAAAAAACTAAAAATCCCCCTGTTTTACATGGTAAATTCGGCTTTTATAGCCTGTTTGTACATGTCATAGCTTTTTCTTTTTTTCTTTTCTTATTTCTCTGCCTTGTAACTATTCAATCACTGTTTTGTATTGTCTTGCTTTTGCTTGCTATTGTTTCTTTGCTAATTTGGTCTTCTTTTGCAGGGATGGCAGAGAGTGGTTGGAGGCAGTTTGAAATTTCAGATTTTTCTTGTCTCTTTTTTTTTTTGATTTGGGTTAGGGTTAGGTTAGGCGATTGGGTTTTGGGTGTTTAATGTGTAATGGGTTGGTAGTTTAGGGGTGTTGGCTAAGGTAGGTCAAAATTGTAAAAGGGTTTGAAATTGGGCTGAAATTGGGCTAAAATTGGCCTATAACATTACACTTTTCTAAAAAATAATTTACGTTTTACAAGGAAAAAAATTATTTTTTATTAACCAAATTATTTTTTATAAATCTAAAAACTATTTTCAGTGCCTAAATTAAAATAAATAAGTCTAACTTAAAAATTTATGATAAAAAATGTAGGCGTATAAAATTAAGGTATTCAAATATCTGAGAATATCTATCTTTCTAAACTTTGCTTTCAATTTGAATTGTGGCACGACAAATTTGACTATTTTTGACTTGGCATTGGAAAAGTACGAATGTGGATATTGATGATAATAATTTTGGATTGTAGTTTTGGTAATTTGTCATGGTCACCATTTTAACCTCAAATTTCAACCCAATACATTTCAACGCCCGTATTCAACGTTATATATATAATCATATATATGATTTAAATATGTTAAAAATGTTTTTGTATTTTTAAAATTAAGCACTTTTATATTTTAATTTCGACACATTGGATTTTTATATATATATATTTTTAAAAACTTTAATCACTGTTAATTTTTTCGTTAAAATTGTTGATGTGATTATTATAAAAATGTATCATTTATTATTTATAGTATTTTTATTAATTTCGTGCTTTCTCTTTAAAAGTATATAAATACTTATAAAAAAATTTAAATAATATTTTTTTGTATTTTCAATAAAATTACAAAAAATATAAAAAAAGCAAGAGGACTAAGAGAACAAAAGAGAATCCCTATTTTATTCATCAATGGGTATGTTTACGATGCTTCTTCAAAGTCTATTTTTATAGACATAAGAAGTATAAATGAAATAAAACTTTACTTCTAATGACTATTAGAGTCCTAAAGTACATCAAACTTATCTTTATCTTGATGTACATCCACTTAATAATAAAATATCCATAACACTCTCCATTGTATGTCCATTGGTAGATAATGTGTCTCGTAAAAACTTTACTAAAATAAAAATCTTGTGGGAAAAAAATTAGTGAAGAAAAAAGAGTGCACATACTATAATACACATAACATGTTGTCCCATTAAAAACCTTAACAAAAAATCTCAATCTGAAAAAACACTGATTAAAGGAAAAAAAGTACAACGCATATTTACTCCCTCTCATAACGGCATCATCTGATATCTCAAATTCTACGTAGTCAATCTTGAATGTTAGCTTTTCAAATGATCACTTGAACATATTTGATAAGCAATTATATCACTATTCTTTTGAAAGTCATGAGTGAGGAAGACATTTGAAGAAATATATTTTGATCTCTTTAGAAGTTTCGACAATAATCATAACAAACTTTAATCATGATCATTTTATAAAAATACAAATAGTTATTTTGAATCATTTGTAATATTCCTCCAACTACTATTCACTGAGTTGAATTGATCACATATGCCCAAATCATGTCAGTTGTTGTAAATATTTATACAAACATATTGAATAATTTTTCGAAAAATTCTATATGCTACCACTATTTTAAATCCTTTAAGGATTTTAGTATAAACTTCACTATATATTGATTCATATAAAGGTTGTAACAACCACCATTAGACGCATGTTAAATATTTCATGAACTTTTAGATTAATGAAATATCTAAAGTTTTATTGCATCCACCACCAAAAAAAAAGTGTAACAGCCTAATTTTCAGTGGTATCGGAATAGTGATTCGAGATCACTAAATCCGACAAATGAGTAGGAAATATTATTAATTTAGTGAGTATAAATTAAATGTGAAGTTAGGAAAAATTTTGAAATAGTGAAATGTACAAAATATATATTAAAATAATTAGAATTGAAAATGAGGTATCGAGACCTCGGGAATTTTAAATCGAGCCATAAATATTTTTATAAATATTTATGGAGTTTTAAAAAGTTAGTATTAAAGTTTCGTCAAGAAATTTTAAAGTACTGATAGCTATTTGAACAAAAAGGACTAAATTGTATCAAATGCAAAATTGTGGGAAATGATTAAATAGCTTAAATGATAAAAGAAAGAGGGTTTAAAAGGAAAATAGATCCAAGGTCTATTTGGGCTTGACGTCAAGAGCATGAAATCACCAAGAAAATAAGGGCAAAATTGGAAAATTGCAAAATTTACTTAATAAAGCTAGGACTAAAGTGGAATTATCTAGATTTCTCTTTATTTTTCTGCATTCTCATCAGCAAAAACACCATGGAAGAGTTCCCTTAAGCTGGATTTTCATATTTTTACTGAAGTAAGTTCAACTCTTGATTATTTCTTGAAATTTTTGTGTTTTTGTGACTTTTACAACTAGGTCCATTTGTTGAATTCATTAGTTCTTGATTCTATGAAAGAAATTTAAAGTTTCTATGAAAATGTGCTAGAAGTATATGATGATTTGATATAGAATTAGAGCTTTAAATTGTTTATATGCTGATTTTATTGAAAGAATTGAATAAAAAGTGAATGTTTGGGACCTAAATTGTAAAAGAGTTTGAAGTTAGAGTTTTATGTGAAAATTCTGAATTTCAATAGTTATGAAATAACTTATAATGTCTAGTAAAAGTATTAATTGAGAAAATTAGTTTAATTGAAGGGTTAATTAAGTAAGGACTGAATTGTATGAACTGTGAAATTTGGGGCAAAATGAAAATCAACATTTTGCACTAAAATAGTTTTGGACAGCAGCAATAGTCTAACTTTGAAAAATCTCCAAAAATTTTAGAAATCTAATTATAGGATGAATAAAATATGAAATTAAAGTTTATTGACTCTAGTTTCTTATAGAAGAAACGGTGTAAGCAATGGAATTGTAAATCATGAGATATAATAAGTTTTGTGAGACAATGTCAGAATGATTTCGGGTTCCCCTGTTCTGACTTTGGAAAATCATCAAAAATTGGATAAAAATAATTAAGGGATTAAATTTATATGTTTGAAAACCTTAAAGAGTCTATTTTCAATAGAAATAAGCGGGAACATCATCCGAATCTCATACGATGAGATAATTAATTCTTAGTGAAGAAGGATCGGAACTGTTAGACAGCAGAACAGGGGCAACTTTAAAGAATAAACTGTACTTATTGGCTAAACGAAAAATTCTGAAAATTTTATGGTAAAAAGATAAGTAAGTCTAGTTTCAGGGAAAATTAGCAGATCTTAATTTCGAATTCTGTAGCTTAAGATATAAATAATTTAGTGACTATGACGCAAATGAACAGTTTTGAATATACGTAAGTAAATAGTGAAATTATTGATAATGTTACTTGTTACATGTTATATAAATTAAGGATGTGGAATGGAGAGGAGGAGGAGGAAAATATGTATGAATATTCAGCTAGCATGGCTAATTTGTATGTTTTAGGCTCATGGACTAAATTGAATAAAAGTAAAATTTTATGGGCAATTTTGTAAAAAAATGTTAGAAATGATCAATTTGCATGAAATGGATTATTTTATTATTTAAATTACAAAATTGAGTGAAATTATTAATTTAGCTCAAGATTAGGGAAAAAACATGTTTTAAGGATTAAATTGAAAAGTGTTGAAATTATGGAAAATTCTGACATTTTATAGAATTCATAGGTTGTTATCAATTTGTGTGAGAATAACGGCTGAAAATAAGGATTAAATTGCAATAATTTTATTTTATTTTAACCTAAGGATGAAATCGTCATTAATTAAAAGTTTAGGGGTAAAATGATAATTTTGTTTAAAGCATTAATTGAATGTATTATAACATGAAATAAATGAAAACGACGATCAAATTTCTTTATAAAGATCCGGATGACTTACGAGACTTGAACGTGGAAAAGAAAAGATATCGGATTAATGAAATATCTGATAAATGAATCGGTAACTCCGGTAATGCTCCGTAACTCTATTCCAGTGACGGATTCTGGGTTAGGGGCGTTACAAAAAGCATCTTTAATAATCAATGCTAGG
Source organism: Gossypium hirsutum (assembly GCF_007990345.1). Classification (NCBI taxonomy): domain Eukaryota; kingdom Viridiplantae; phylum Streptophyta; class Magnoliopsida; order Malvales; family Malvaceae; genus Gossypium; species Gossypium hirsutum. The sequence continues at coordinate 123,599,338 of NC_053431.1, forward strand.
ACTTAGCGAGTTTTTGAAAAACTACGCATTTGTACCTTCACTGGTTTTACCTTTAGATGTTTTGACTAATGGTCCAAAAACTTTTCGACGTTAATTATATTTGAGTTGCGTCTTTCTATTTTGGCCTATCTATTCCATATATATATTTCTTGACATTTTATTCAAGATTCTCATTTTCTTTTATTATTTCAACAATAATGTTGCATGCAAAACATTTATCAATAACTTTTTGTTTTCAGATTTCATATTTTCTCATATTGACATAACTTATTGAAATATTTTTACTTTCACTATTTCCATCTTCGATTTTAAGTACCTAAATCTTTTTTAGAGTTTTAATAATTAGTTATATTTTCGGTCTCTTCGAGAGCACTACCTCCACTATATGATCATCTTGATTTATTTTTATCTTTTATGATAATTTTTATCTTCGGAACTAATTGATCTACCATGCTTAAGGCATGAATTGCTTTCATTTGTTCTAATAGATTGTCCTACTGAGACTTTAAAACATTTGTTAGTATATAACACTTGGTTATTCTTATCAAGTCAGTAAATGCACCTATAAGTTAACTTGCAATAAAGTGAATTATACTTTTGAACTTTTGGTTCAAATTACTTTCTATGAGGATATAGATAATGATAACTCATTCCAAGTAATTTATTTCATCCAATTATTATTTCTCTCCCCCTTGTGAAAATTGTCAAATCAAAATAGAAATAAATTCATATCATAATTAAATCTTCAATTTGTTCAAAACATCTAATAATATAAGAAGATTCATAATTAATATATATTTGCCACATTCTTTGAATACTCATTTTGTGCATTTTAGTGCAGTAACTTGAACATACATCGTACAAATAAAAAAAATTCTAAAATTGTTTGTATTTGGCTCCTAACTAAAAGCCAATTGTAATGGGGGAGTATTCATCACAACTTATGGCATAATGCGTACAAGTGTTGATTCATATAAAATATCATATCCTTATACACATACAAAAAGTTTTATTCTCAAAAGTAACAGTTTAGCTACTAATTGGAGGCATTTAATCATTAATTCTGTTAAATCATTTTATACATATAAATAATAGACTTTTACAATAGTTATTCGCGCCGACAATCTATCATACAATGATCATTTAAAGCCTAAGTAATAAACTGACCAACATAAGCAAGAATTGTCAATATTTTTATAAATATTTACGGAGTGTCAATAAGGTGGTATTAAAGTTTCGTTAAAAAAATTTAATGTTTCGATAGTTAATTAATTAAAAAGGACTAAATTGAAAAATATGCAAAACTTACTAATTATAATATTTAATAGATTAAATGGCTTGATTAATAAAAGAGGAAGGACTTAAGAAGCAAATATACCTAAACTAAAATGATGAGGCAGCATAAGCATGGAAAATAATAAAATAAAAAGGATTCAATTGCATAATTGTAAATTTGTTGAAATTAAAACAAAATAATAATTAAAATAGTATGCATTATTGTATTACCTATGAGAATTAAAATAATCATAATTAATCTCAAATTAATCTAAATATAAAACACTAAATAGATAAAATTTCCTGAAAAGAGTTGCAAACAGTAACAGACGAATGGAAAAGTAAGCAACTCAATTTCAATAGCAGCCAGTAGCAATCAATGGCCATTCGAAGAAGCAAAAGAGCCAACGACAAAGAAAAATAGGAGAATTTTGAATGGTCAAAGATTGAATTTTGGTATTATGGATGAGAGTTAATGGTTTGCAAAGTTATTGTTGATTTAGGGTTAGTTTAACAATACTTTTGAAAAGTACTTTTGGACTAAAAAGTAGTTTGGGGCAAAAGTTAAAATTTTCTACTTCTGTGTTTGGTCAAAAATTGTTTTTCCAAAGCATTTTTTGTTCCAATTGTAACAGCCTAATTTTCAGTAGTGTCGGAACAGTAATTCGAGATCACTAAATCCGACAAATGAGTAGGAAATATTACTAATTTAGTGAATATAAGTTAAATGTGAAGTTAGGAATAATTTTGAAATAGTGAATAGTGTACTAAAAATAAATACTAAAATAATTAGAATCGAAAAAGAGGTATTGAGACCTCGGGAATTTTAAATCGAGCCATAAATATTTTTATAAATATTTATGGAGTGTTAATAAGTTAGTATTAAAGTTTCGTTAAGAAATTTTAAAGTTATGATAGTTAATTGAACAAAAAAGGACTAAATTGTATCAAATACAAAATTGTGGGAAATGATTAAATAGCTTAAATGATAAAAGAAAGAGGGTTTAAAAGGCAAATAGACCCAAGGCCTATTTGGGCTGGACGGCAAGGACATGAAATCCGCAAGAAAATAAGGAGAATTAAGGGCGAAATTAGAAAATTGCAAAATTTACTTAATAAAGCTAGGACTAAAGTGGAATTATCTATATTTCTCTTTATTTTTCTGCATTCCCATCAGCAAAAACGCCATGGAAGAGTTCCCTTAAGCTGGTTTTTCATATTTTTACTTCAATTAAGTTCAATTCTTGATTATTTCTTGAAATTTTTGTGTTTTTATGACTTTTACAACTAGGTCCACTTGTTAAATTCATTAGTTTTTGATTCTATGAAAGAAATTGAAAGTTTCTATGAATATGTGCTGGAAGTATATGATGATTTGGCATTGAATTAGAGCTTTAAATTATTTATATGCTGATTTTATTGAAAGAATTGAATAGAAAGTGAATGTTTGGGACCTAATTCTAAAAGAGTTTGAAGTTAGAGTTTTATGTGGAAATTCTGAATTTCAATAGTTATGAAATAACTTATAATGTCTAGGAAAATTATTAATTTAGAAAATTATTTTAATTTAGGGGTTAATTGAGTAAGGATTGAATTGTATGAATTGTGAAATTTGGGGCAAAATGGAAATCAACATTTTGCACTAAAACTGTTTTGGACAGCAGCAGTAGTCTAACTTTGAAAAATCACCAAAAATTGTAGAAATAGAATTAGAGGATGAATAAAATATGAAATTAAAGCTTATTGAGTCTAGTTTCTTATAGAAGAAATGATGTAAGCAATGGAATTGTAAATCATGAGATATGATAAATTTTGTGAGACAAGATTAGAATAATTTTGGGTTCCCCTATTCTGAATTTGTAAAATCATAAAAAAATGGATAAAAATAATTAGGGGCTTAAATTTATATGTTTAGAATCCTGAATGAGTATATTTTCAAGAAAAACAAATGGAAACATCATTCGAATCCTGTACGAGGAGATAATTAATTTTTAGTGAAGAATGGTCGGAACTGTCAGATAGCAGAACAAGGGAGATTTCAATGAATAAACTGTATTAATTCGACCAACCAAAAATTATGAAATTTTTATGGTAAGAAGATATGTGAGTCTAGTTTCAGGGAAAATTAGCAGACCTTAATTTTGAGTTCCGTAGCTTCAAATATAAATAATTTAGTGACTATGACACGGGTGGATAGCTTGAATATTCACATAAGTAATTAGTGAAAATTATGGATAAGGTTACTCACAAATGTGTTATTTATACTAAGGATGTGGATGGAGAGGAGGAGGAGGAAAAATATACATATATATATGAATGAATCGTGTATAAATTGATCACATGCCCGATTATAATCGATAAGTGTAGAATTAGAAATGATATAATGATTTATTTGGAATATTTATTATGAAATTATGATTATCGTTATAATATAAAAATCAAACTTATATGGCTAAATTTTTGTGATTATTTGTTAATTTTATGAATTTCATGATGTGTTATTTCATATGTATTGATGATAAAATCGTGAATAATGTAAAAGCATGAAAATTGAATAAATGATCAAATTGAGCATTTCAGTTCAGTGACAAGATGAATTGAAGGAAAAGACCATGGCTGGACCATGACAACAAGTGATAAGTGATAGCTTCGGCCACACTTATCCGATCAAGGACAAATGAAAGTGATAAGTAATAGCTTCGGCTACAATTATCTGATCAAGGACAAATGAAAGTGATAAGTGATAGCTTCGGCAACACTTATCTGATCAATGACAAATGACAAGTGAAAAGTGGTAGCTTCAGCTACCTGATCAGTGAAAAGTGGTAGCTTCTGCTACCTGATTAGTGAAAAGTGGTAGCTCCGGCTACCTGATCAGTGAATAGTGGTAGCTTCAGCTACAAGTGACAAGTGACAAGTGATTTCCGTATAAGAGCATCGGTGTGATATATGCTACTGTATAAGACCATATCTGGGATATGGCATCAGTGAGATATGTGATTCGTGTAAGACCATAGTTGGGCTATGGCATCGATATGTGATATGTGATTACGTGTAAGACCATAGCTGGGCTATGGCATCGATATATGAATATGTGTAAGACCATAGCTGGGCTATGGCATCGATATATGAATATGTGTAAGACCATAGCTGGGCTATGGCATCATTATGTGAAGATGTGTAAGACCATAATTGAACTATGGCATCGAGAAAACGAAGTACTCAATTCCGTAAGATGTTCACTAATTTGAAGAAGTTTGGTAAGTGTTACATGAAATTATGTGACATAAGGAAATACGAGTTGATGAGACATGAGTATAAAACTTGGTTGATGAATGAGTTCATTTGTGATTATATATTTCTACGCCTTGAGTGTATAATCCGTATAAATTTGTATTCCAAACGAGTTAATGAGAAAACTTCTAGTATGAAATAATCTGAATTCGAAATGAAATATCATGAAAATGTACTTGAAATACATTGGTATGTCTTGTATATGCTATTTGAATTCATAAATGTGGAAAGTAAATATATATGGAAATATGAGATGATGATATCTGTACATGGAATTTATTGATGAATACGTACATCCAAATTTATATGATAGATTTTAGTGAACATTGAAATTGAGCTCAATAAGTAATTTGGCAATTTAAATCGTGATTGGTAGGAAGAGTTAATGAATTGCATATTTATGAATTGTTACACGTATTTGTCTGAAATACGAGGAAGTGATGGTAATTGATACATGGAAATATGAAACTATGATATCTATATATAAAAACATGGAATATGTTTGATAAATGTGTTCATTTATAATTATGGAATTATGTACCTCATGTGTGCTATTTGCATAAAGATGATATTTCAAATACTTTGGTGAATAAAGCTTAAATATGAAATAGTATGAAATCGAAACAAATTGTTATGAAAATGTATTTAAATTATCTGTAAGTGTTTCGTGCTTCTCGGTAATGCCTCGTACTCTATTCCGGCAACGGATACGGGTAGGGGGTGTTACACCAATTGCAGGCAAGGTAGCAACATGTAATAATGATTGAAATGGTGGTGGGAAAATGGCTTGGCGGTGAAGAAAAGAAAAGGGAAAAATCACTACTAAGGACTCCTATTTCTTTTCTATTTGTGGTTATTTATTTTGACTATTAAAGATTCTTTTAAAGAAAAAAAAGAAATAGAGAATCGACATGTTGATAAACAAGAGGAATCTTAAAGTATATCAAATTTATTTTAATCTTGATAGAGATCTACTTAACAATAAAATATTCATAGTATGGTAATGTAACATTATGCAGATTGCAAAACTAATGCTGATTTTGAGTATTATAGCAAGTACAGATGTAAATAGTCGAAATTTGCAGATAGATGACTTTGTATGGCTCACAACTTCCATGAGTCTGTATATGGTTTTCTATATCCCTTTGATTACCATCCTATTCCTCATCAAGTAGCCAAAGCATGTTTATAGTTTTTTTTTTCTTCTTTTTCAAGTAAACTTTCATTGCAACAAATAAAAATTACACAAAATTAAAACCTGCATCAAATATAGATTGCTCATTTACCGTGGGAATCCTTGAAGACATCAATTTTCTTCTTTCCCTAAGGTTTCTATTGCTCCTTTCGAATGTAGATGGTCTGTGTAGAGTGATTTCTTCATCAGTAGTTTTATCAACTCCACGCGGGCTACTATTTGGTGAATAATTGGAATACGAAGATAATATTAGTGTAGAAATTGGTGCCTGAAAACAAAGTCAACTCTCGTGATGGGAAAATCAACAACATCTGATTTCTCAAATATCCTAGAAGAGTTATGGAGATTGAGATTGCAAATTGTTTAAAAAAGCAAATTTATTGAAGGAAAGATAAAAATGATTATAATCTCAATCAAATTAAAAATAAAATTTATAATATATAAAAAATTAAATCTATATTCTTCAAAAAAAAAACAAAATTTATAGTAATAAATAATACTATAATGTAAATACTAAAAAATATTAGGTTTGTTACACATAAAATTTTAATAAATTAAAAAAATATTAAAATTTAAATTAAAAATAATATAAATATTTTATTCAATAAAAAATAAAAAATAATATAAACGGATATAAAATAAATTTAAAGAAATTTCATCATATATAAATATGAAGATTTAGACAAATTTTAAACTTTTATTTTGAAAATCTAATTTGAAAGTATATTAATATAATGATTAAACCTAATTTCCACCTATTGTTAACTACCCCATAAACAACTTTAAATATAATATAATAATAAAGAGGAGAGAATCCATGTTGGTAACGAAGGGGAATAAGAATATCTCAAAACAAAAAAGTGCCAAAAGGTTTAAGAAAAGTTAGGAATAAGAAGCAAAACAGTTTCTTCATCCATGGAGTACTGAAAAACTAAAATAAATCCAACTTTCAAAGCTAATAAGGAATCAATTTCATATATATAATTCAAATCATCATATCCTCTAAATAACCCCGAAAGAAGAACATAAGGAGAAGAAGCAGGCCTCCATGGAAACATCTTATGAAGATTTTGAGCCTTCGTGCAAATGGAGAAGGGATCAAAACTGTGACAAGCTTGAAGTCCATCTTTCAGGTATAGTTACACAATATCCATCCATACATACATAATATATCCATTAATGATCTTGAAGTGAGCAAATTTAGTGATTACCGTAGGATTCAGAAGGCAGCAATTGAAAGTTGAAATTCACAGTTCTGGGATCTTGGAAATTTCTGGAGAACGTCTAATGGATGAAGGTAAATCGAAAAGAATAATAAGCAGATTCAGGAAAGAATTCCCAATTTCAGAAGATTATCAACGAACCCAAATTCATGCAAAGTTCTATAATGGCATTCTTCACCTGGTAATGCCTAAAGAAATTGTTCCCACCATTTCTTCTCCTGCTGGTGGTGGTGGTGATGAGGATAATGATGGCAAAGCTTCAAGTAGTGGTACATCATATTTAACGTGTTTAATGAAGTTGAATAAAAATATAGCTTTGGACATCATGATATTAGCAATTTCCTTGGCAATTGTTGTAGCTTATGTGAAGAAATATTGTCAATGTTCTTCTTTGGAATAAGTTGTACTAAATTTGTAATTTTAACATCATATAATATGTATCCGTACTGTATGACAGAGGGTGTGTTTTTAATCTACCTTGTTTTTAATCCGTTGTTTTGGAAGTAAATTCACCGATAGTAATAATGTAATGGACGTTTCTCGAAATAAATATCGAAATCAAAAAAATAAAAATAATTAGTTAGAAATCTGATCGAAAATAAATTTAGAAGAAAATCGCCAAAACCACACTAGATTCAATTATCAAAAAAGATTGGAGAGAACACAAATGATACCAAAATTAAAAAATTTAAATACCAAAATAGACATTGAAGCTAAACTCGAATACTAAATTAAGATAAAAAACCTCATATACTAAATTAAACACTAAAATTAAACTCAATACAAATAATATATTTAATCCTAAAAATTACTTATCAAAGAAAGAGGGAAATATAAAGGGGATACCATTTCCATAAGAACTCTCAAGTAAATATGTAACACTTTTAATAAGTTTATTGGATTTAGATCAGATTAGTCAACTGAACTTAAAACAATTGGTCTATCGATTTAAAAAAAAAAGAAGTTGAATCGGTTGATTCGCGAATCGATATTAATCAGTTAAATCGACGGTTAAATTTCTTTATTTTTAATATACTTTTTAATAATTTATTTAATTAAATCAGACCAACCGATTATACCATTCCAATTGGGAATCGATAGTCTGAATTTTAATGAAATAGTTTTAAATTAACAACAACGAGAAACTCTTTACAAATACGTACACCTAATTAAGCCTTAAACATAAATAAAACATTTTATTATTCAAGAAAGCATTCAAAGGTGATAACGGCATAGAAGATGAGGATTGATTAATCTGAGCCGTTGAAATCAATCAATCAGCTTTGCAAATTTCCATAACCCAATGGTTATAAGCACGACAAACAATTTTCAAAGAAGAGAAACCAGCTTGTTTGGTCAATGCCTCGAACTCTTGTTTGGTCCTCTCTTTAGCACCTGGAAGAATATGAAATAAAACTATGTCTCGTTCCAAGATTGTTTTCGAAATAATGTCTGTCTCTGGTACTTCTCTTATTATGGCTTCCACCGATACGATTTTACCATTTTTAGGCAATGCATCGTAACAAACTTTGAGTAACTTCAAGCATTGATCATCGCCCCAGTCATGAAGCACCCACTGAAAAGAAAAGCACAATATTAAATACTAATTTAATTTTCAAAGTCAAACTAAGTTATCATCCATGTTGGTTTTATAGTTTGTAAAGACTAATTCTTTTGAAATTTATAGTCGTTTTTTTCAATAATATTCTCTTCAAAGTTCGAATTTTAATCCTCAATTCGTGAGAATTAACAAATTAATGTGGATTTATATATTTCTAAATACTAACCTTGAAGAAAATAACTTCCGCTTTAGGAATTTCCATAAACATATCTCCAGCTATGTGCTCCACCCCTAAAATGTTACAAAAGAAAATGATAGAAAATTGTTAAGCTCATTGTTCAAATCATATATTAAGCCCCAAGAAAGGGAAAAGCAAATTAAGAAATAATATAATAGGTTAAAATTTATTATTAATTTTTGTAGTATGCGTAAATTGTAGATTTTATTTTTGTATTTTTTAGAATATTGAAATTTCAGTCTTGATCAGATTCAATTATCAAATTCATTAAGCTATGTTATTTCTAAAATTTTATTTGACAAATATATCATTATATGTGTAATGACATGGTGAAACTGAAATTTATGTTCAATGGGTTTAATGGCTGTCATTTATGTCAAAACTTAAATTTCTAAATTTAAACTAAAAAGGATTAGATTGAAGAACATAATCTAAATCTATAACTAATTTACGCATAGTATATAACTAATTGAAAATTTTAACCAAGCAGATTTTGTCAGGATTGAAATTTTAAAATTAAAAAAAAAGTACAAAGACTAAAATTGATTAAATTAAATTATAGGGACTAAATCCAAAAATAATTAATATTATATGGACTAATAGTATAATTCGACCAACAATATTACCTGGGCAAGGAATTGCATCTTTAATTACTTGGGGCAGGTCAAAATTAATACCCCTGATCTGTGGATGCTTTGAAACAATGAGTTTAAGGTTGGTACCAACTCCACCTCCCACATCGACCACTTGGCTCACACCCTCAAATCCTTTGTAATTTTTAAGAACTTGGTTCATTGTAAAAGTGGTGTCAATCGACATTAGTCGATTGAAACATTCTGACATATCATCATCATCAGCTAGCAGTTCAAATAAGTGTTTCCCAAATGCTTTCTTGCATGAGAATCCTCCCTCCAACGTCACATCCTTCAAGAATTTCCTGTAATAAAAATATATATTTATATGAAAATACAATATATAGATAAGTTAGGTTGTGGTGGCTGATGATGATTCATGAAAGTCATAAGAGAGTTCTTATCACTGGGCCTTGGGGGTCTTCATAGGGTACCATGCGCCTTTCCTAATATGTCACAGGCTTTTCTCTTATTGGTTTTGTATATTCCTTGAAGTTTTTAAGTACGAATTATCATGTCAAGAAAACACATAAATGGAATGTATGAATAACAGATGTCCTCGTAGTGTGTGATCATCTCCTTGTGAGCCAACGAGATATATAGGTTCTGGAAGAGTAGTCTTATTCTTGTGGGTCCTTAGCTCGTGGAAGTCATGAGGTGGACTTGCGAGGCGTAAGTATAACATAGATGAAGGATAGATAGGGGATAAAGAACAAAAGAAAAACTTAATTACCAGCATTCGACAACGTATTTTTCGAGGAGGATACGTAACATAGGAACAAAGGAGACTCCATCTTTGTTTCGAAGGAAGTATTTTCCGACTGATGAAAGACCATATGATCTTTGAGTCAGCCCATCTTGGCCAGTGATTTGATTACACGTTAAGATGGAGTGAGTGGCCAAAAGCTTGAGCATTCGATCAACAATGGAATGGGCGTTTGGATTATTGGTGGGAAGCTTAGAGACGATATCAGCAATCGACACCGTACCAGGAGGAGTGTCGGCAGCTTTGGCTATAATCTCTAACAAGCCAAGATCGACGACAACTTTCAAAGTGAAAGGGAGTGATGAAATGGAAGCCAAATGCATGGCTTGCAAGATGTCAGCTTCTTCTTCATGATTTGATGCAGAATCATTTTGCTGTGAAGAACCCATGGCGTTTAAATGCCTTAGAGAAGAAGATGAAGCTTTAATTATCAAGTATATATTCAAAACAACTCATCCCATTTTATATAGGTAATAGAAACATCCAATTGCATGTAGCTAAAGCAAGCCAATCGACAATGGAGGGTTGAATTATAATAATAAAAATGCAAAATCAAGCACATAAAAAATATGCAAAATCAAGCACTTAACATAAAATATTAGAAAAACCCTCAATATAAACGAAATAAAACCCATCACTAACAATATGATCTAGAATGCTATCTGTAAAAGTAATATAGATTTAAATAATGGAAATTTGAAAAAATTAATTTTTACCTTTGCTTCGAGCTAAGGATAATAATTAAAATATTTAAATTTAAATATTATCTAAATTTACAGTAATTGATTAAAAAAACAAATGGGATATGCAAATATATAATTATGCTTATATGCTCTATCCACTGCTATCCTTGTTTAGATTTAAATTTGAGTTATATCTAACTATACATTGGTTTATTAGCTTGATTTATCCTGTCAATTTATATAAGAATAAAATGATTGAGTACGATGGAGTGGGTGGCTAAAAGCCTGAGCATTCGATCAACAATAGAAGGCACGTCTGGGTTATTGGTGGGGAGTTTAGAGGTGACCTCAGAAACCGACAGCGTACTAGGATGTGTAGTTTATGAAAAAGAGAAGAATTCTTTCTGAACCTCATAAACTTATCTTGAATATAGTATTATGGGTATTTAATACAATCACGTAAGAGCTAACAGTAACAGCTAACAGTTGACTACTTAACAACTAGCTAACTCCTTTAACTAACTGCGACAGTAACAGTAACTGTTGGAATACTCATAACAGGATGAGTGTCGGCGGCTTTGGCTATGATCTCTAACAAGCCGAGATCGACGATGACTTTCAAAGTGAAAGGGAGTGATGAAATGGAAGCTAAATGCATGGCTTGCAAAACGTTGCTTCATCTTCATGATTTGATGAACTGCAAAACGGTGAAGAATCATTTATGGCGGTTGAATATCTTAGAGAAAGAAGAGTTTAATTAGCAAGTATACGTTCAAAATAGAGGTGCTCCTCGCCGGGCCGGGTTGAGTTGGTGCCGTGCTCAACCAAAGTTTAGGCGTACCTAAAAAATAGGCATAAATTTTGCTCAAATTCGATTCGGAGAAAAATTTAAAATTAAGTTCCAACTCATCTGTATTAATTTTTTATATAATTTTTAAATATATATATATAATATCTCAAAAATACTAAAATGTTAAAATTAATATTTCTCAACAAATTAAAAATAAATTTTAAAAAATATATATATTTAAATAATATTAAGATAGATACAACTTAACAAGTAAATCTTCTAAAAAATAACAAAATTAACAATAAAACAAGTGTAATACAATATCCAAATAATAGCAACAAAATAATAGTAACATAATAGTGAAATTGTAATAAAATAGGAAGAAAACAAAGATAAAATAGTATTAAAACAATAAAAAATAGTAGATTTTTTTGTCTTTTTGTAAATTCAGGTCAAGTTTAGGTAAAAAATACCTTACCCGAAGCCGAGACTCGACTTATTTTTAAAAGAACCTTATTTTTTGCTCAAATTCATTTTTGAGTTTATACTTTTACCCAAACCTTTCTACTTTTTAGACAACTCGGCCTAACTCATAAATAGGTCTATTTCAAAATAATTGACTCTGATTCTCATTTTATATAGATAAAAACATCCAATTGTAAGTAGCGAAATACAGGAGGAGCAATTTTCAATTTAACTATATTTGGTCGGATAAATGTTTTAACTCCTAAATTTGGTACTTGATTAAGGGAATATTTTATATTAAAATTATCTCTATCCCTTTAAGGAAGGTTATTTTTTAAATATATAACTTAAACGTGGAAAATACCGTCACACCAATTTATTAAATTTATTTTGACTTAAATTTTTAAGATTATAATTTTTGGTAGAATTTATTAAATTGATATTATTGCCACCCCTATATGCATATTATATATATATATATATATTCTTTTTCAAACATTCAATTACTTCAATCTTAAGTTATTGTTTAAAATATTCAATATACCCAATTTGTCAAAAAGCCTACTCGGCTCAATCAAGGAAAATCCAAAGTTATTTTCTAAAATATTAAAAAGTAACATTTATGGATTCATTGATAGCCCATAATAATATTTTAGGGATTGAATGAAATTTTAATCTATATTTTATAATTTTTAAAAGATTAAATTAATTTTTTATAATTAAAGTATGATTTTATCTTTACTAATTTAAAATTTTAAAAAATTTTAAAAAACTTAAATAATAATTTTTCATTTTAGAGGCCGAGCTCTCTACCAGCCCCTTAGCTACGCCTCTATTTATTGATATCCATTTATCTTATTATTAAATTAACAACAATAAAATTCCTACAATCAACTAATAAAATATTCAAAGGTGATAACAATGATTAATCTAAGTCATTGAAATCAATCAATCAGTTTATCTCCCTTTCAATGGTAGTTTCCTAGATACTTTCTCCCCCTAAAAAAAACAACACCATATCCTAAAAGTAGCAATTCAGGACTATTTATATTATTGTAGGGCTAAATTCATACCATTTTCCACATACAAATATCATCTAATATAGCTAACTGTCTTTGTCACAAACACTTCAGAGCAAATTAGCATAAAGTTACATAACAACATTACAGACATATATGGCTTGACATGGCTCACTGAATCAAACAAACTACTCTTGGAACAAGCAACACTAAGTAAGACTTTGTTCTTCATCTTCAACATTCTTCTTTCCTCTTCTTTCCTCTTCTTTCTTTGGTGCGGTTTCAATTTCCCTAGTAAACATAGATCTTGTTCTCACCCTCTTGGGTTGGGTAGTGCCAGAGGTAGTGGGTACTCTCTTTATCACAATATTTGATCAAAGACAATTAGATATATGTAAATATCTAAATCTATTATATATACTTGTCGAAACTGTTTTTTTAATTTGAAAAACGGAGATCGACTTTGAAGAGAAATATGGAGTTGCCACCAATCCTTTTTGTTTCGGTGTGATCGAATCACTTATAAAACATTTTATTTTATTAGAATATTGATTTTGGCCCACGAAATTCAAGAAAACGAGTTCGGGAGTCGGTTACGTGCGAGGAAGGATTAGCACCCTTGCAACGCCCAAAATTGGTACCTTATTGATTAATTAATGTCCTAATGTCGAAAATTTGAAAAGATTTTGAAATACAATCCCTTTAAGAAAAAGTTTGGATAACTTGAAGTGAATATTGAGATTCTCTTATTCCAAAGAAATAAAATATCATATCCAGCACGTTAGGATACGACATTTCAAACCCTCGATATCAAGATCATCTCATGATTTCCAAAGTTCATACATTGAAAATTTTAAAAGGATATTCGGCTATTTAGTCAAACGAAAAATCGAGACCCAACACGTTAGGGCACAATTTCTCGAATTCCCAAACATGGAATATTGCCTTTGTTTTTAGCAAATTTTTTTCTTTAATAGCATTTATTTCAGATTTAAAATAAATAATAATAATAATAAAACAGAAAAGTAATAAATGAATAAATCAAAACAGGTTAAGGACAACTTTGAAATTAAAACAAAATATGAAATCTAAAAACTAAACATTAAATCAACAAGAGGATTCAGATGGAATGCGCGCGCAAAGAATAGGGGTTGACTGGGTAATTATCCCAAACCCTTAAAACGCATCATTTCAATGCAAACCTAAATGAATCAAAAACAGAAATTATGGGGTAAAAATAACAAAGATAGAAAAATGCAAGACCACATTGCATTACACCGCAAAAATAGAAGGGTCTATTGCGCAAATATCCCTTCACAGCAAAAATGTCGGATCCCGAGGGTATCGGGTTGGATCGAATAGGGTGTGTGGCCTGTACGACACCGTTTTACAGCCACTGAAATAGGCTTTAAACGGTACCGTCTCACATCTTTTATAAAGTAAAAAAAAACCCTAAAACACTCATGAAATGAAAAAAAAAACTAATCCTCTCCTCTGCTTGGCCGACCCAACAGTCCCTTCATTCGGACGCCCTTACACCACTGTAAGCAGTGGTTGGCAACACGCAGAGGTGCCATGTAGGACCAAACCTCGAGAGTTATCAGTTTCGGCCTCGAAATCCCATTCTTACTTCGATTGCGACGAAGAAGATGGTCTCCGATCACTAAGGTAAATCCTTCCCTTTTGTTTTTATTTTCACATGCTAAAGATGAATCAAAAATTAAAGGAGAAAAACGAAGGAAAAAAAAAAGAGTATCCATATCTGAAATCACCTTCGAAAAATCTTGTTTTTGATTGATTTTGTCTGTATGCCTCCCTCTAAAAAAAATACACTGTTGCACTTGTCTTTTTATAGCCAAAGTGAAAAATCAAATACACGTTGTTTGCTTTCTGCTTTGCTGTATTCTGTTACTCTTTCCTTCTCGCAGGTTCAAATGACGTGGAGATAGCCGTATGGAGGAAGCCAGGCGTGGGCGCCGCAGCACGGGGGAAGAGTCTTCCAGAAACCCAAATATGCTAGGCTATTTGGGCCAGTCTTGGAATTGGGCTATTGGGTCCGTGCTAGGATTGGACTATTGAGTCCAAGTATTTGGGTTAAGGTTACTAGGCCGGTAGGTTTTGGGTTTTTACGAGTTTCGAGTTAGGTTTATTTAATTTAATTTGGGCCAAAGTTTTGTAATCTTTTCTTTGTTTTTTTTTTGGTTATTTTAAAATACTGTTGTAAATGGACTTTTATTTATTGGTTTTTGTTTTAATTTAATTTATTTATTTTTGGATAATTTTATGGGCTCGGACGAAATGAGCCTTCTACAATACTCTTTAGATTTAAATTTGAATTATCTATATAAGCATAAATAACAATATAGAGCAATGGAAAGATCAAATATGAATATCTTTAACCATTGTTTGAACCAAATGTCCAAATTTAAATATTATAACACCACTGACAACATGTCAAACTATTGGCGAGGATGTTGAATTTAGTTGTACGAAAAACTGAAAACCGTCAAAGTCTTCTAAGCACTCGAAAACCTCATGGAATATTTTTGCTTCTTTTTTTTATTTATGTTTAGGGACCTTAAGCTTTGGTATTTATAGTGGTGATTCCCCACATCAACTTCATGTCCTACTCTCACACAAACAAAGGTGTGAAAGTAGTAGGGAACAAAATGTGGGCACGTGGGAGTGACCCCACGAAATGTGGGGCTGTGGGAGGTTTTCCCACTAACCAATTCCAACATTCTCCCACTTGGTTCGTATTGGCCATGACCACTTAAAATTGAAACATAATGCACGAATTATGGTGATATTTTCTTTTAAAACTTGAGTAGTTTCTTTTATGTATCACAACATATCATGTCTCAACACTTTAACTCAAATTTCTTAAAAAATAAAACCAATGTTTATTCCAAGTCCAAACTTTAATGACATTTCTCAAATTAATGTGCACACAAAATATAAGAAATATCAAACTTAACAGAATTTCTTTATAATCGTTCTTACAATGAAAATTTTCAAGGTGGGAACAAGTCTCATAATGACAACACAATCCTTAAATTTGTATGGTGGCATGCCTTTACTCAAATGATCAACTAATAAATGCTCAGTGTTAATATGCTCAATGACCACTTTCTTTTTTAACACATTCTCTTATAGCTAGATACTTAATATCGATATGTTTCCTTTGACTTTCACTTTTGTTGTTCTTAATCATAAAGACAGCAGCTAAATTGTCACAATATATCATAAATGGTTTAGAAATCAAGCCTATAGGGTATTCATTAGAGGATCAGAAATTAGATTTATTCACGATTAATTATGATCAATTTGATTAATTTATTTTATTTTTATCTTTTTAAAGATAGTGAAGTGATTTCAATATGACTATTGAATTTTTACCTTGGGTTTATGTAGTAAAATTTAGATTTAGATGGCATAGATTTGATTTAAACAAATGATGTCCCAAAAAGGATGCCATAGATTTGGTGTACTTTTGATTGAATATAAATATAAATATGAAAATACATACTATAAAAATGAAAAATTATATATAGATTCTAAAATATATATGAAATAATTAAATATATAATCTCTAAAAAAATATTTTCTTTAATTCACATTTTAAATATTTTCTTTTCTATTCTTTTTTTTTTCCTCTGTGTCGTTCACCCTGTTAGAGTCACTTTTAAGAAGTCAACAATAGATGGCGGTGGCAAGATTGGTCTACAAGTTTCCAAGTTTCTTCATGTTTGAAAGTATAAACAGGTGAAGTCGATCTCGGACTCTTAATGGAAGGAATTATTTCACACGAGGGTTGTTTCTCATACTTGAAGAGTTTAAAGAGATTTACGAAGTTTAGAAAGCACTTTAATTGATGTAGATATGACCTGCAAGCTCACAAAAATGATGTCAGTGTTGTTAAAAATATTAATTATGCATATTGCACCTTTGCAGAATCAAACTATCAACCATGGCACGATGAACTTATGCAACGTGTCATATCAGGATTTTCGAAGCCTTACAGACAGTAATGATGTTGCCATTGGCAACTTTGTTCGAAGTTTGAATATTACCTTTTCTCCTAAGGACCTAGGAGAGCTGAGCTATTTCTTGGGCATCGAAGTGGTTCATAAAGGGAAGGATGTTCTGCTAAGTCAGAGGAACTGTATTCTCGATTTATTGAAGAAGTCTCACATGGAGTGTGCTAATGAGTTGCCAACACTTATGGTGAGTACTTGCAACTTGTCCGCTGCAGTAGGTAGTGCCTGTACTAGTTAAGAAGAGCAACAGTACAGAAGTACTGCAGGTGCATTGTAGTATGTGGTTATCACTCGGCCTAATGTTGCTTTTGCTGTAAACAAGATTTGTCAGTTTATGCACAAGCCTCTAGATGTTCACTTCACAGCAGTAAAAAGAAATCTGAGATACTTAAAAGGTACAGTCAATTATGGATTGGAATTCAAGGCAGGAGCTAGAGTGTCTACTATGGGTTTTGCAGATGCAAATTGGGGTGTAGATCTAGACGACAAGAAGTCTACCACAGGGTATTGTTTGTTTATGTGGCAACCTTGTGTCCTGGTGTGCTAGAAAGCAGCATGTAGTGTCTCAATCTACTGCTGAGGCCGAATACAAGAGTATGGCCTATGCAACAGCTGATGTTCTTTGGCTAGAGTCATTGCCAAGTGAGTTGCAGGTTAAGCTTGATGATACACCAGTTCTTTGTTGTGATAATTATAGTGCGGTAGTTGTTGCTGCAAATCCAGTTATGTAAGTTCAAGCATGTTGAGCTTGATTTATTCTTTGTCCAACAAAAGGTCTCTTCAAACCAACTTCTTGTTGGTCAGGTTTCTACTGAAGATCAAGTGGCAGACATTCTCACATAGCCATTGTCCACTGCTATGTTTAGTAGGCTACAGGAAGCTGGGAATTGCTCAAGTGACGAGAGAAAGTGTTGGGTGACTATTAGAGTATTACAATTAGCAGTTGTTTCGTTTGTTAGAAGTAGTACAGAGGAGGTTAATATAGGATTAGTTGTTAGCAGTAACCACATTCATAACTGCTCTAACTTCTTCATGTATGTAAGTCAGGCTCGTCCTTGATTTGAGGACTACTTGTCAGCAGTAACCACACATTCATTGAAGGAAGGATAAAAACATTATAATATCAACTTAATAGAATATCTTTCATTGAGATCCATGTAAAAATTTCAACTATCATCTCCTAAAATTAAAAATGTTATAATAACTTTCGGGAAAAATATGCTATGCTACCTCCCAAAATAATGTTATTATGCTCGATGCAAATCACAGGCATGCACTCTTGTATATATAAAAAGAAAGAAGAAAATAATGGATTTTTTTGCCATGTGTCAAGTTTTAAATTATTGTCTTTATTTTCTAACAAATCACACTAATCAAAATACTAATTTAGAAAAAAATAATTCATATATCACTTGTGGCTAAAAAAATTTTAGATACTAACATGAAGAAAATGATATAACTCATGTGTCAATCCATAAATATGAATTGCCATAATGTTTAAATATTTTGTATTTATACAAAATTTAATTCATTTATAGTTTTTTTTCCCTTTAGACCCATGAATATTTATATTGTACTATTTACATCATATATTTTTGTTCGTGTTATATATATATTGTTATGCATAAAAACCTCATTTAAGACCTCACCAAATCAATCACCTGGACCAATAAGAGACTCGACTCTATGAAGTACAACTCAATCAATTGAGGGCTCCATTGCTTGCCACGTAAACCGCCGTCAAATCATATAAACGTCCACTTGATATTTTTATCACCGATTCTCAATTCTATCACAGACCGCCTTATAGACACATGCTGAAACTCATAAACAAGATGGCATTGTCAATGCAGAACCATTGATGACACTCTCATTCCTATTAAGATACTAAGAAACTGAAGACAGCATATATGTGATATTCCCAAGAAAGTACATGATACTTAGAGAAAAGAACACCCAAAAATAAGGAAATCAAAGGGACGCCAAGGGCATGTAACAAATATTTCATCAACAACAGAGTTATTCAAATGATAAGATAGAAGAAACTTCTTTGCCATTTTTCTTTTTAATCTCTCTGGAATGGTATGGGATTCGGATTTCCAATATCTCGGGAGCCTATCACTTGGCGCTGGCGAGTTGGGTGCGGAGCAGCTTGGCAGCAGCAACCATGTTGCTCAGGGCTGGTTTCACCTCAGCGTACTTGCGAGTCTTGAGCCCACAGTCAGGGTTAACCCACAAGATGTTGGTCTCGAGCACGGCAAGCATCTTGTTAATTCTGTCAGCAATCTCTTCGGTTGATGGTATTCTGGGAGAGTGGATGTCATAGACACCGGGTCCAATTCCAGCACCGTACTTCACTCCTTCACGGAAGACTGACAGGAGCTTCTCATCTGAACGTGAGTTCTCAATGGTTATGACATCGGCATCCATGTCAATGATCGAGTGGATGATATCATTGAAGTTGGAGTAGCACATGTGGGTGTGGATCTGTCGGATTTTTGACAATGAAATGAATGAGAACTGTGGTGATCATAGAATATGGAATATGCAAATAAGAAAGTTCAATGTTTCCGAGAATCAAAAAGAGTGAAGCAATATATGAACCTGGGTAGTGTCTTGGACACCACAGTTGGTGATTCTGAAGGAGTGGACAGCCCATTTTTGGTAGAAGGCATGCTCGGACTTCCTAAGAGGCAACCCTTCTCTCAAAGCAGCCTCATCGATTTGGATAACATTGATACCAGCTTTCTCAAGATCCTCCACTTCATCCTTGATGGCCAAGGCAATCTGGTAGCAAGTTTCGAATCTGAAAAGAAGGCAATCATAGAATGTCAAAATATCCATATTACAAAGTAAAAATGCTGGTAGAAATGCATAAACTTAACATCCCCCCCCCCCTTTCCCCTGCATACCTCGGTTGATCATTTCTGACAAAGGACCAGTTGAGAATGGTGACAGGGCCCGTAAGCATTCCCTTCATTGGGCGTTTAGTCATGCTTTGGGCAGTAGATGACCAGAAAACAGTCATTGGTTTGGGGCGGCTAACATCACCGTAGATGATTGGTGGCTTGACGCAGCGAGACCCATAAGATTGCACCCATCCGTTAACAGTGAAAGCAAAACCAGATAATTGCTCACCAAAGTACTCAACCATATCATTTCTCTGCACAATTTTAAGTATTACTAAGATGCTTGCCAATAACTAAATACATAGTAATCTCTCTTTTACTGAAGAAGGGCCAAAACTGAAAGGAATTCTCACCTCAGGCTCTCCATGAACCAGGACATCAATGTCAAGCTCTTCTTGAAGGTCAACAACTTTCTTAATTTCCTCTTTAATGGCTTTAACATAATCATCCTCTGAGATCCTGTGGGAATAAGAGAACAGTAGTTAAAAGTAATGATCACATTAACATTTTTCTAAGAAAGATATCACCAATATTTTCTGGATTAACTACTCACTTGTTAGCCTTGAATTCACGACGAACTCTCCTGAGCTCCAAAGTTTGAGGGAAGGATCCAATGGTTGTGGTGGGGAGGACTGGCAGGTTAAGCTTTTTCTGCTGGGCATCGAGTCTAGCAGTAACATTTGTAGCACGACGGTGGTCAGAGCCCTTCAAAGCAGCAGCCTGGAAATGCAAGCACAGAAAACACAGTAAGCAAAGAAATGTTTACACGATGAAAACAATTACAGCAGAGCATTAACTCGAATAGTGAAGTTGAAATTTTTGTTTATCATAACACTTACAGCCTTTTGAACAGCCTCATTGGTCACTCTCGGGGAGGACTTCCTTGAAGCCTGAGCAGATGCGTTGGCAGTGAAGAAGGCCTAGAAGTAGATGAATAACCAGTAAGTGACATGGTGGTATAGATGAATCTTACAAAAGCACCAAAATACAAAAAACAAAATACCAATCCGGAGATGATACGTTCTTAGTAAATTAGCCAAAAACAAGTAGCAAAATTATATGGAGATACCTCATCCTTCTGACCAGCCAATGCCTTGGCAAGTGCATTGACTTCGACGACTTTCTGGGCAGCGAATGCCAGCCAGGATTTGATTTCGTCATCTAGCTTGGTCTCGTTTACTAGATCAACAGCAGTGTGGAGAAGCGAGCAGGAGGTGGACACCACAAGCTTGTCTGCACATTGGAAAATTAATCAACCGTATCAGTCTATAATAAATACCAAAATAGTAATGTACTATTCACCAAATAATTATGATATATAAAATGCAATGAAAAAATAGAATACCTTTGCCCACAACAGCTTCAAGAGCCTGCAATGTGCTAAGTGAAGAAGCAAGATCATTGGCCCAAATGTTCCTTCCATCAACAACTCCAGCAAAGAGGTACTTGCCCTTAGGGAAGTTACTCTTGATCAACTCAATGGTCTGGGTTCCACGAACCAAATCCAAACCATAAGCAGTGACACCCTTCAATTCAGTGAGGGTCTTGTATGCCTCAGCAGTGAGATCAGCAAAGTAGGTCTCAATCAGAACATTCAAGCCAGACAGAGTGGTTTCTAGTTCAGCATAAGCAGCGGTAAAAGCTTGCAATTGGTGAGAGTCGAGATCCAAGACAAGGGTCGGTTCATCAAACTGAATCCATAAGGCACCAGCAGCCTTAAGCTCAGCAATAACTTCCCTGTAGAGAGATTCAATATCATAATAGCATATTAGAACAGTTAAGATAAATTTATAAAAAAAAAAAAATTCAGACAAAAGGAGAACAAACTCTTACTTGTAGATGGGGAGAATTTTTGGGAGGAGAGAGAGGAGAGAGAAGGTCTTCTCAACACCCTTGGCTGGTTTAGACAGCAACAAGTATGAGACAGGGCCAATAAGGACGGGGATGGTGTCAACTCCGAGCTGCAAGTGGGACAGAGAATCAGCATTCAAGTTTAAGACTAAAAAGTTGAATAAGAACTATAAACATAGGACAAAGTGGGGCACCATAATCAAGTGGATCTAGCTAGTACTACTAGTCTCACGTGGGCATTCTCAAAAAATGGATAGTGTAAAATGTAATTCTAGAGGGTGAGAAACTACTATTCATATCAGAAATATTTATCAGTTAGGTCCAGAGCCTTGAAGCACCCCAAATCAGGCCATCATAAGTGAGCTAAAAGTATAAATATACATGACAGACAAAAAGCTACATTGTTATAATATATAGAAAAATTAGACCAAAAGAACATACCGCCTTAGCTTCCTTGTACTCATCAACTGCCTTGTGAGATGCATAAGAGAAGTTAACATCAGGGCCCAATTCTGGAACAATGAAGTGGCTGAAACGATAAAACTCAAAAGAGTATTAGTACCAAAATCTCAGTATGCATGGCAAAGCTGATAAAATAGACAAAGAAATAGCAACTTACTAGTTGGTGTCAAACCACTTGGTCATTTCCATGGCAGGCACAGAGGCATTTCCTCTGGCCATTGAGAAGTAAGTGTCAAATCCGATCTCTCCACCGTTCCAGCCATATCTAGGTGGAACAGCTCCAAGGATCGATGTTGCATCGAGCACCTGGTCGTAATAAGAGAAAGTGTTGCTCGGGATGTACTTGATCCCAGCAGCAGCCATTTGTTTCCAGATGGATGACCTGAGATCAGCAGCAACCTTTTGCAAATCCTCGGCACTGCTCTTCTTGTCCCAAAAAGATTCCAAAGCAAATTTAAGCTCTCTCTTAGGTCCCATGCGGGGATATCCAACAATGTGAGAGGCCATTTTTCTAAACAAAAATAAAAGAAAAGACAAAGTTCAACATTATTACATAAAGTTACTATTAAAAATAACTTAGCATGCAACTTTAGCATGCCCCTGTATTCCAATAAGTGATAGAATTCAGTATAGACAGACCAAAAGATCATATGAATTAATGTTTGGAAATTATCATATATTTCTCTAATAAAACATATTCATATGAAAGCAAGACAACTTAGGGGAGTAATGAGACACCTATAGTTAAAAGGTACTCGGGTGCAACTAGACAAAGATTAGAATTTGATAGGTATTTGGTCGAGCTCGAACAATCAAATGAGCCAAACTCAAGTGTCCTAATGGTTCACTCAAGTACACGAGACTAATCGAACTTTTTATATAGGTGAGCTTTATATACGTATCAAGCTTGAAGTCCAACATGTGACTGTAAATAGGAACCAAAGGAATCAGATATAAATACACCGTTACATAGAGAACCAAACAAAATGCAGATCTATAAACCAATGACAATTTATAGCAATAAACCAATGATTAAAATTTTCTAAACAAAAATAAAAGAAAAGACAAAGTTCAACATTATTACATAAAGGTACGTATTAAAAATAACTTAGCATGCAACTTTAGCATGCCCCTGTATTCCAATAAGTGATAGAATTCAGTATAGACAGACCAAAAGATCATATGAATTAATGTTTGGAAATTATCATATATTTCTCTAATAAAATATATTCATATGAAAGCAAGACAACTTAGGGGTGTAATGAGACACTTATAGTTAGAAGGTACTCGGGTGCAACTAGACAAAGATTAGAATTTGATAGGTATTTGGTCGAGCTCGAACAATCAAATGAGCCAAACTCGAGTGTCCTAATGCTTCACTCAAGTAGGCGAGACTGATCGAACTTTTTATATAGATGAGCTTTATATATATCAAGCTTGAAGTCTAACATGTGACTGTAAATAGGAACCAAAGGAATCAGATATAAATACACCGTTACATAGAGAACCAAACAAAATGCAGATCTATAAACCAATGATTAAAGCACTAGATCTATACAATTATAAAACCCCAAAACACTGGATCTATTAAATTGCTTTCAAAACAGACAAGACAAAAGAAAAGCCAAATAAACTGATAGAATACTAACACTAACGATTAGATCTCACTACAAAAAACACAGAATCTTGAATAATTCCAAAAACCTAAGCTAAATCAATTACTTATAAAAACTCATAAAGAAAATCAAGTGAATGCTTACACTTCTTAATAAATGTCAGCAAGAAAAATCGATAGAAACAACTCGAAGCAGAGTTTTTAAATCGTAATAATGAAAACCCAGAATGAAAATGAACTGCTATATTCGAAATGCTGAGACTTTCAAATAGATTTCAATAATAAAAAAACCACAACTTTTTTGGAATCTTTTAGATCATATTTAATGAAATCCCAGAAAGAAAAATAACCAAGAATAAAAGTTTACATTTAGTAAAAGATCTCAGTGAAAATATACACAAATCTCTCAATGTTTTTTCTTTTTTAAATCATGGTAATGAAGATCCAGCAAGGAAAGGAAAGAAAGAAGAGTTAGAATGACAGGGAACCGCAAACAGTGGGATATGAAAGGAGGGAACCGAACCGTACCGAAGTGAACGGAGGTGAAACCGGAGAGAGAACCAAAAATAAGTAACTCAAAGAGATACAGAAAGATAGAGAGAGAGATGAAGAGGAAGAAGTGGCACAATTTTAGAGAGTGGAGGGGTTGGCTATTTATAGCTGAAATGGTGTACTATTGGCTATAAATGAGTGAAATCCCAGATCTGAATCTAACGATGATGGTGATTTTTTTTTCTTCTCTTTTTTTGTATTTTGCTTCTTCTTTTTTTCTTTCTAGTTTTAGATTTTAGTGAAATTTAAGCATACGCGCGGCCTTTTTAAGTGGCGCGTGGTGGAGTTGTTTTTGGTTGGCGGTGTGTGAGAGAAAATACGTATTTTTCTACAAACGAGATTGTAATTTCGGATAAAAAATGTTTCGTAAATATTAATGTTTTATTATTATCCCAACCAAATAGGTGTGATCCAAATTGGATCCAACCTAACATTATATTTAATTTTATGGAAATTTTATTTGATTTTATTGTCCATGAATTTTTAAAAGAAATCGGATAAATGGGTAAATAATTTAGAATTGATTTTATATTTTTTTATGATTTTTTAATTAATAATTAAATTGATTAAACTAAAAATTAGTAGGATAACAGAACTAATTATTGACTCGATTTTTAAAATATCGATAAAACAATACCATATGTTTTAAATAAAAATATAAATCAAATCATAGGTATGACATTTATTTAATTCTACTTCACTAAGATTTATCATAATAGTAACCTAAATTTATAAATATGTATTTCTTTTTATTATAGAGACTGAATTAAATTAATCATTCTACAATTAAATGAAATAGTTTAATATTTATGCTATTAAAAATTTTGAATAAAACTATAATTTTAACATATTAATATTTACAGTTTAAAAGGTGACATAAAAAATATTTTTTATTTGTAATTCAACTTCAAATAATTTCATTGAATTATAAAAACTTTAAAAATATTAAATTTTAATTCTTTTAAATAATATAATGATTAAATTAATCCATTTAATAGTAAAAAGAGTAATTTTATCATGCCCGTATAATAATAAAAAATTACTAAACACTTTCACTTTTTTTTTGAAAATTCCTGAATTAGATTAATTGAAAAATAAAAGGTTTACAAAAGTTTTACCATATGAAACGACAATTGAATAACCAACCTCACAAATAAATAAATTAAACCATTTCATTATTTCTCGTAAATAACCCAATCAATAATAAATGAGCTATCTCATCCCTTCTTTTAAGGCATCTAAAACAACAAAACCAGTGGCTCCTTCAAAAAATAAAACGTCTCTTTCCAAGTAAAAAAAATCGAGACTTCCTTATCTCTTCATTTCTTTCAAGCCTCGGACACTAAGAGAAGCTTGATTTGTCCGCCAATTGTCCATCTCCACACCGCTGCTATCACATATGAAGACACCCTCTCCAACAAATAATTATTTTCCTCCCTTCGCAAACCCTCTTTAGCAAAAATGTGGGCCAGCTCATTTTCGTTTCTTGTTACATGCCTAAACATACATCCAACAAATCTTCACTGGTTTTCTTTGCGTCAATTATATAGGCACTCAACACTGATATGCCAATCACTCCTGCATGTAGCTTTTTTATCACTGAAAGATTATCTCCTTCAATCACGACCTTGCTGAGGCCCAAATCCAACCTTATCTGAACTGCCTGGAGACATGTTATCGCTCTCGCTGCTACAATAAAGGTAGGTACGTGATCATTTATAATTATTCTCGAACCCATTATCTTACTATCTGTATTACGGGTAATTAACCCTAAGCAAGATTTGTTTGATCTGGAAAGGTAAGCTGCATCAAAGTTAATCTTGTACCAAAAGGGTTCAGGTGATCTCCACCTCTCCAAGCCAACTCGCTTACCAGGTAATTTTTTGTTAATCCCCTATAAGTCTTTTACATACAATCTGGTGAAATTTGCTACTCTATTGCTTGATTAATGACTCCCATCATGAACGATTTTATTTCTGTCTGTCCAAATAGCCCAAATAGTGCATGTTACTAGTAGGGGTGTTCAATCGGTTAACCGACCGGTTAATCGACCCGAAATAACATTAATCGAATTAACGACCTTTCAAAATTTTTAACCGTTAATCGAACCAAAATTTTTTCAAAAAAATTAATCGAACCGAAAATTATATGTTTTTTAATTTTTGGTTAAAATAAGTATAAAATTAGTCGAATTAACCAAATTAACCGAATTAACTGAATTACCCGAATTACTCAAATTAACCGAATTAACTGAATTAACCGAATTATTTGTATAAAATTATATGTTTCTTTATTTTTATTTTTAGTTTTAGATTTTTATTTTTATTTATTAAATTATTTGTAATTTTTATGATTGGGTACTTGGGTTAATATATATTAGATTGTGTTGAGTTTATGTTGGATTGGGTTTGAGTGAATAGTGGGCTATTTATATATTATAATTTTATTTATTAATTTTTTTGGTTAAATCGAAAAAATTCGGTTAACCGACCGGTTTCAAATCGAATTAACCGTTAATTGAAAACTCAAAAAATTATTAATCGACCTCCGACTGAATTAATTCGGTTAACCGACTGATTAACCGAATTGGGTCGGTTAACCGAATTTTTTTGATTTTACCCGAATTTTGCAAACCGCTAGTTGCTACCCTAATCTGGGCCATCGAACTCTCATGGTAGATTTTACCAACCCAGTTTCTATAATCATCATGTAAGGACTCCTAATCCCATATTATATTTAACTCCTTCCAAATTTCTTTAATAGAAGTACAGTCACGAAACGCAAGATTCAGAGTCTCAACACCATCGATACATCTAGGGCAAGCCTTCGAATTATTGATCCATCTGTAATGTAAATTGTTGTTTGTTAGGAGAAATTTGTTAAAAACTCTCCAATTTGTAATCTTTATTTTCTCCGGTAGATTTGTCTGCCATAGTTTCCTGTAAAACTATTGAAATGTATTAAGGTCGTTGTTAGCCATTTGGCTATCATCCTCTTGTATAAGCATCTTGTAACCGCTCCTCATAGAGTATTCGCCCGTTGGTTCACCTCTCCAAACTAGCTTGTCTTAAAAAGAATGACACAATAGAGGAATACACAACACTTTCTCGGCCTCTTCAGTAGACAATATTCTAGTTATAATATCCACCTTCCATTGGGTCAAACTTGGTTCAATTAATTTTGAAATTGGTGACTGACCAACATTACTGCTGTGGATTTTGTAGTCCATTGAACCTGACACCCGCGCATCAGTCCAGATACCAATGTTAGAACTGCACCTACCCTCCAAAACATGCCTGATTCAAGCAACCCTTTTGTAGCCCAGATGCTTTTCTAGGTATATGAAGGACATAAACCTAATTGAGATCCCATAAAATCAGAATCAGGATAATATTTTGCTTTTAACGTACACGCAAATAACGACTCTGAATAATTCAATTATTGCCACCCTTGCTTTGCCAGTAAAACTACATTAAACTTGGACAAACATCTAAACCCCAAACCACCATTTTCCTTCAGGTTACATAGCCTAATCCATTCACACAAGTAAATCCCTTTTCTTCCATTATGTTTCTGCCACCAAAATCTGCCAATAACTTATTCCAATTAGGCACACAAAGATTTTGGTGATAGAAAACATGACATTGGATAAGTAGGAATAACCTACAAAATGCACTTCACAAACACCTCTTTTCCTTGTTGGGACAGTAGCTTTATACACTGATTTTTCATATGACTCACCATTCTATCCTTCAAATTCTGAAATTCTCTCTTCTTTCCCCTTCCCACCATATTCGGAGGACCGAGGTATTTCTTCGACTCAGTTAAACATTAAACCCCCAAAGATTGGTTGACTAGTTCTTTCGCTTGATCTAAACTATTTGAGCTTAAAAACATTAACGATTTTTCAAAATTGATACATTGACCTGAGCAATCTTCATACTCTTTCAAAATATTTTTTAGCAGAATGACTCCCCTTTCAGAAGCCTCTCCAAAAAGGATACAATCATCAGTGAACATGAGATGAGAAATTTCTAGAGTGCTTCTACAAATCTTAATCCCCGATAACCTATCCTCCTCATTTGCCAAACGCATCAATGTAGAAAGCCCTCACTATAGATATGAAACAGGTAATGGCTTAAGGGGTCTCCTTGCCTAAGACCTCTTGAAGGGTTAAAAGGCGCTCTTGTTACCCCATTAATATTAATAGAGTATGTCACCGATGAAATACAGTGATATAAGAGTCAACCCACTTAACAACAAAACCCATCTTAAGCATCTTTGCTCTTAAAAAATTCCACTCGACTTGATCATAAGTTTTACTCATGTTGAGTTTAAGCGGAAATAATCCTTCCTACCTGATCTGCAATTTTTAAATGCATGCAGAATTTCATAAGTCAAAAGTATGTTATCCGTAATCAGCCTACCAGGAACGAAAGCACTCTGTGCCTTATCATTGCAATTCTCCAAGACTAATTTGAAATGATTTGCAACTGATTTTGCAATAATTTTGTACAGAGTCGTACATAGGCTGATAGGACGAAATTGTAACAAACTATTAGAATGTGCAATTTTAGGTAAGAGAATTATTTGGGTAGAATTTATAGATTCCAAAGAATTACCTCTATTCAATATACTAAGATAATACTACCCCACATCATGGCCAATCACATGCCAATATTTCTGATAGAATAACGTCGATATTCCATCAGCTCTTGCAGCATTCGTTGGTCCCATATCTTTTACGACAATATAAATTTCCCCCATTTTATAATTCGTTGTTAGTTCTTTGTTCATATCCTCAGTAATGCACCACTTCG
This sequence comes from Gossypium hirsutum, assembly GCF_007990345.1. Lineage (NCBI taxonomy): Eukaryota > Viridiplantae > Streptophyta > Magnoliopsida > Malvales > Malvaceae > Gossypium > Gossypium hirsutum. Next base: position 123,628,728 of record NC_053431.1, read on the forward strand.
CCTCTAACAATATATGCGCTAAATTTCCATCACCCTTTGACGAAAACAAACCAGAAAAATATTCCTTCACAATCTTTTCCATTTCCTCATGCTCTACTTTAAATTGGCCATCATCATTTTTAAGCTCTCGAATTAGATTTGTTCATCATCTCTACAAAGTGAATCTATGAAAAAAATATTATATTCCAATCTCCTAGCTTTAACCAGTTAGCTCTTAAACAATGTTCCCAGTATAATTCTTTTTTTTCAATCACTAAATTCATATGCAACTTTGATTCGATCAACCCACAAAGATTTTCTCATGTTCTATCCTCTTCATTTAATTGCCCAATGCACCTTTGAATATTTAATGAGACACATTTCTTCTGTTTTTTGAGTATTTCAGCCCATATCTGCAACCCCTTTCCCAGTATAGAAAGACCGACCGAAGCAGTGTCATTACTACTTTTCCACAACCTTAGAACGTCCTCTTCGCAAAAATCCTCAAAAGTCCACCAAGATTCAAATATAAATCTTTGGTTAGACTTTCTCTAAAAATCATTGTTAGTCGAGATAAGTAATGGATAATGATCCGAAATTGAATGCGCCAAGTGTTGAACATGAAATTTAGGAAATAACTCCCACCATGCCGATTTTACTACTCCATGATCCAATCTTTCTCTATTATTGTTCTCTACCAATCTACCTCTCTCCCATGTAAACCATTTACCCGTAAAATCCATGTCTGCTAGTTGATAGTGATCCAAAGTGGCTCTAAAACTATTCATCCTACCTTCCTCTCTAGGAACCCTGCCATAAAGAATCTCATTAAAGTTACCACAAACCATCCAAGGTAAGCTCTAATCATGGCCAAGCCTCTTCAGCAAATTCTATGTTTCTTCTCTATTCCAAACATCTAAGGAGCCATAAAAACCAGTTAGACGCCATTTCGTACTTTTAGTATCTTCTTGAATTTTTACATCAATATGATTCAGAGACATACTTATTAGAGAGATATTGACACCAACCTATCATTTAATATTCAGAACTCACGTGAACCCATCATATCAACATCTACACCAAAATGATATCTACACTTTCTTTGCACCATTTCTATTCTATTAGAATTTAACTTTAACTCTATAAGGAAGACAACTTGGGGATAATAATTCTTCAGCGTGTGCTGAAGTCTTCTAACTGCTAGTGGATTCCTCAATCCACGAATATTTCAGCATAAAATCTTTATTGCTTTTAGCCAACTTGCCCAGTGGCGGTCGCTGATATCGAAAGTGGATTAGTATTTTTTCGATCGTCACCATGTTCCACCAAATCCAAAAGTCTAGAAACATATGAAACATTTTAGGAAACTCTTTGTCTTTTTTTGCCATTAATATCTTTGATAGGATCCTCTTCCAAATCTTCCTCCATTAGATATTTCCCGCCACTACCCTCACCTTTCTCTTTATGGTAATCATATTGGAATTGATTTCCTGAAATAACATTTTTTATCGGTTTCTATTAGGAAGAGATTTTCGTTTCCACACTAAAACAAAGATAATTCTTTCTAGTTCTATATTTGATTCGAATCCTTTGAGCCCACACTCGAAGCAAATCATGGTACGAGAATAGCGGAGAGGGCAATTCAATTGAAAATCGAGAAGAACAATGATCTGTCTATCTGAAAATACAAGTGTGAATTTGGTTTAGGGTTTATTGTATTAAATATCACAAATCTGCTCAATTTTCGAAAATTTTATTTTTCTTTATGTAAGAAAACCATTTTCAAACCAAATTTTTACCAAAAAAATTCTATTAAAAATTCACACTTTGCAAGAGTAAGGCTAACTTAGACGAATATGAACCCAAAAAATCACTTAAGGCTGCATGGATTGCGAGACTAAAGTTCTAGTGCCCTGACACTTAACCGACATTGAAATAGCCCTCTCCTCATGCAAATGAAAGCCCCCACTCCCTTTCTTTCTATACACATACAACACACCAACCATCCATTAACCCACATACCTTCCATTCAATATATTTATCAACTTGATCAATGTTATCCTGGTAGAGTCCATGTCAATTTGAACATTAGAAAAAGACTGCACACCTGATCCAATAGTAAACACTGGTTTTCTCGGGAAAGATATGCATCTATTTTCCATGTGCACTAGAGTAGAAACTCTTGCATTCAGGTCAACTGACCCACCCTTACTCGGTTTATGTAAAAATAGAATGTCGATAATGGTAAGAAAAGAGAGAAAAATAGAACATACAGATTTTACGTGGAAACCCTTTCGGGAAAAAAATCACAAACAGAGAAGAAGAAAATTCACCATGTCGAATTCGAATGATTACAAAGAGTATAGATTGCGTTTATTTATAGGTTTAGAAAACCTTATTCTAATCAACATCTAATAGAAGTAATGCAGTAAGGTTGAAACACCTTATTCAAATCAATATCAAACAGAGAATGTAAACTTCTATACAGATTCTTCTTGTACCCTCGGTTGTGACCCCAGTCTAGTAACTTGCTTGTTGGGGATCCATGATGGGCTACGGCCTTTGCCCTCATAGATCCCCTATCTTGTCACTTGTATTTTATTTTAATAAGAATTTGGGTCACAACTCTAACAGTTTATGTTGACCTAAATCCCGCCTCCCTTGTGATGCCTACCCTCGCAACCTCTATCGGTTTTCCACAAGGATCTCCTCCTAACATTCATACACAACAGGCCTCTCCGATAAATCAAGGAGCTTAGGGTGGTTAGAAACGCTATAGTCGATCGTCCTACAAAGATAACAAATCAACGAGAGACACTTGTAACTGAAATAAACATCAAAATGATTCCCACCTTGCTAATGCAAATTATTCCTCCTCATTAACAGTTTCCGGACGTCTAAACAAACCCTTACATGCATAAAGTTGTTTTAAAAATTTTACCAACCACTCGCATCATAATCGAGAAACTGCCACATCACATTCCCTAAATTCTTATCTAGATGAACCTATATCCAAACATCCACAAAAGAGAACTTAACACCCTCTTAATTTTCCCTTTTGTGAAGTTGATGAACCAGAAGCAAGTAATTATTAAAAGGCCAAGGGCCTCCCAAAATCATCTTTCCATATCTACAACATGGTAGAATTAAATCAAATAAAGCTCACTATCCCCAATTAGTTACCTTGGAGCAGTCACCATAACGTGAATAGAGTTTGATCCATAGCCCTGAAATTAACCACTCACTCCCCTAAAAACTTCCCAACAAGGCATAACTCGTAGTTGATCTCATCCTTCAGCCCCTCCTCATTCCCAAGAGCCAACTAGACATCTTTTTTCTCTTGTAGTGACAGGTTATGCAAGTTCGTATCCATACCAAATTGAAAAACAAAAAATGACAACTAATAATCGAAAATTTTAGAAAAATACTTGACAGAGCGATATAAAAAACCCTATACTAAGATAGGACAAACTTGCACTCACTGCCACAAAAGTAAAACATATTTTAGGTAGACTATTTACGATTGGAATGGTAAAATTGAAACTTTTTTCATGTTATAGTTATATTATAACATATAGTATGTGTAAGACCCAAATTTTGCCCGGGGCCCAATAAAATCACAGCCCAAATACCAAAACTCAACTAAAACCCAAAATACCCTAAGCCCAAATACAACCCAAAATAAAAAATAAAAAAATAAAAAAAAATAAAGAAAAAGAAAAAAACCTAACCTCTTCACCCTATGTGCCGCCCTAAGCGCAGCCCTAGTCCTCTTTTGTCTACCACTTGTAAAAAGAAAAGATAGTAAATAATAATAAAAAATGTTGTAACAAGGCTATAAAAGTCATCATAAAACCAAATGTAAAGGAGAAGGAGGGATAAAAAAAAACATTGTATTTTCACATAGAGATTAAAAATCCAAAGCAAAAAAAGGTTGATTTTAATTTCTTGTATTTCCTTTGTTCATTTTTCATTTTTGTTATTTTATTTTATTTTCTTTATTTTATATATATATACATAATTTAATTGAATTACTTATTTGAATTCCCTTGCAAACATGTTTATATTTTTCCCTTTAAATCTATTTATGTATACCATTTATTCTCCAATTTTAAATTATACTTTGTTTATTTCAAACACTTGCCTATATTACTATTTTTTTTATATACAATGTTTACGTTAAGTTTTATGCTTTATGTATCTTGTTAATTGTTGGTAAGTAAATCTTGTTTCAAATTATTTTGTATAATTATTGATTTATATTATATAGTATGTCATTCTTATATTCTTTTGTATATTCTTACATGGTTGCATTTATATAATTCATCTATGTTACAACTTGTCAATATGTACATTATTCGTTTTAAAATTTTATATAAGTACACATTACTATTGCTATGCACATAATATATATTATATACATATATACATTTTTTGAATCTTGGTTTTTAAATTATTTTGCATAACACTAACTTTAAATTTCCTCTTATAATACTTATTTTGAAGCTCATTTATATGTTAAACTTTATATACTTTATGTATTATTTATTTTTATTTTTTATTTATTTTACGATCTATTGTAAATTTTTTGCATGTATTATCTGTTTATGTATATATATAATTTAGCTACTTTTAAATTGTTCATTCCAAGTTTATCTGTTTTAACATTTTTTATTACCTTTTAAAATATTTTTCTTAAAATAGATTTTTATTTAACCACTAGTTAGAAACGTTAAATAGTGTATGTGGTAAGATTATTATCATTGGGCATGTTTCAATTTTCGTGTTTGTACTTTTCAAAAAATTGTATAATATATTATTGATATATGTTTTCCATATTTGTTACTTTGTTTTGCATCCCCATGTATTATATTATGTTTGAGATTGCCGACCTATTTGCCTGAAATTATTCATTTCATTTTCTTTGCTTCAAATGAATCGAATAAATACGTTGCAAGTTTGTTTCCATAATCACTCCCTTTTAAAAAAAATAAAAAAATAAAATTTCAAAGCGAGGTAATATTTCGTGTTTGGTCATTCGAGAAATTGTGGCCTAACGTGTTCGGTTTCGATTTTCTGTTTGACCAAATAAATATTCTCTCGAGATTTCGTCCATGTTTTTTTCAAATTAAAAATAAGACAATATTTCGAATTTAGGAAATTTAAGAAAATAGTACCCTAACTTACTAGGTTTCAATTTTTCTTGTTTAACCTAAATAACTAAATATCCTTTTGAAATTTCAAAAGCATGAGTTTTGGAAATTATAAAATGATCTTGTATCGAGGATTTGAAATGTTGTGTCCTATCGTGCTGGGTTGCGCTTTTTCATTTGTTCAAAACAATCGAAGATTCCTTTGGAATTTCACTCACGTTTTCTAAAAACTCTTTAAAATGAAAGAAATGTTCGATGTTTGGCAATTAGGGGAATAGTGCCCTATCGTGTTGGGTTGCAATCTCCCGTTTGTTCAAAATAATCGAATGTCTCTTCGGAATTTCACTCATATCTTCCAAGGTGAGGCAATGGTCAATATTTAGAAATTCGAGGAATCGTACCCTACTGAGCTGGGTATCGATTTTTCGTTGGACCAAATAGTTGGGCATCCTTTTGTTATTTTCGAATTATAAATTTTTGAACGTCGAAACAAGAAGATTTTTGGCAAAGGACTCGGGTTATTCAAATGTTATTAACAAGAACCACATTTCAAAAACATTTTTAATTTTAGATAAAAGGACAGTATTTAATCGATTTGGTACCAATTTTGGGCGTAATGAAGGTGCTAATCCTTCCTCATACGTAACCGACTCCCGAGCCTATTTTCTCATATTTTCATAGACCAAAATCATTGTTTTAGTAAACCAAAATGTTTTATTAAAACAACCCAAATTTATAGGTGATCCGATCACACCTAAACAAGAAAAGACTCCATTTTTGCTTTTCAAAAAGTCGATCCATCATTTTTAAATAAAAAAAATGAAAAAAATGGTTTCGACAGCTTGGCGACTCCGCTGGGGACAATAAGAGAGTCAAGCCGCAAAATTGATTATTTTCTGTCCTTTTGTTGAAAATTTAAAATTTGGTTTTTAATAGACGATCCTTTTACTTCATTTATTTTGGTTCAAGTCCCATAGAATAATATTGCATGGCATTGCATGACCACTGTGGTCACACCTTCTAAGTTGGGAGTAAGAAACTATGCTTTCGTGAGGTTTTCACCTCCGCATGGGCTAGTGGATTGCTTCCGGGGTATATCCGTACCTATGATTTCGTGAGATTTTCATCTCCGCATGGTCATAGGAAAATGTATCCCCCCGAGCCGAACTCGATCTATATGAGCCTATAATGGGTGAGAATTGAGGAATCTGCTGGTTCGGGTACTTTATCTCTAGAACTAAACCGCATATAGTGAACCTTAGGAACCATCCTTGGGTAAAGTCGCACCGAGCCTTAGTACTTACCCGTATATGCATCATAATCGCTATTATTGACACTAACCGATGTTTTGTTTTGTTTTTTCTTTTTTGCATAACATTGCATACTAAAGGAGGCGTTTATCCGTATTCAATTACTAAGTTAGAAAATTTGACATGGAGAATTAATTTCTTAGTAAAGTCGAGGATAATGCGGCCGTTCGTGCATGGTCAAAGAGGCTGCAATCGGAGAGAGGGGATAGCTTGGCAGAAGGGTATGTATCAGAGCTGCAAGATTTCACTCGCGTCAATGTAGTACAGAACGAGCTGCAAGAGTTGAGAGACATTTGGGCTAGTTGGAATGAAGGAATCAAGCAATTGTTTTACCAAAATTATGGTGACGTATCCTACCTGCTAGACATTAGAGTGGATAAGAATTTATTCCGAAACTTGGTACAGTTTTAGAATTCTGCGTACAAGTGTTTCACTTTTGGGGAAATAGATTTGGTACCTACCATGGAGGAATACACTACTTTGCTCAGGTGTCCCAAAATTCAGGTCCGGAAGACTTATGCTCGGGTTTTTAGTAGTCAGACTTTTGTGAATAAACTGATGAGCATTTCTGAGATGAGCGAGCCTTGGGTCACTACTCGGATTCAGCAAAAAGGAGATAGCAAATGTATCCCTTGGGAGAATTTGTGAGATTTCATCTTGACACATCCAGATGAAAGAAAGAGGGCTGATATATTTGCCTTAAGCATCTACGGATTAGTGATCTTTCCTAAGGCTTTGAGGCACGTGGACGAGACAGTCATTGACTTGTTTGATCGCCTTGAAAAGGGAATCATACCAGTACCAGTAATATTGGCAGAAACATTCAGATCTTTTAGCTCATGTCGGAAGACAAGCAAGGGGTGATTCATTGGATGTGCACAATTATTGATGGCTTGGTTCCACGGGTACTTTTGGAAGGTAGACAAAGTTTCCTATCGAGTCTTCTCCGAGGGTTATTTCCCGTTAAAAGAAGAAGCAGATATACAGAGGAAAAAGGATATCTCAGAGGAGAAGTGGATGGACATTCTTCAGAACCTCAAGGAGGGGGATATCGAGTGGAGAGCTTATTGGATGGTTCCTGACAAGATCATGTACCGATGTGGTAACTTCGATTGGGTGCCATTGTTAGGAATTTGGGGAGCTACCGGGTATACTCTACTGTTAGCCTTGAGGCAATATAAGTCGAGGCAGTTTGTACCCACGACCTATGGGCTTGCTCAGAGTGAATTCTCATTTAAAGGTGCTCATTATAAGAAGAGATTCGGGAGTTATCAGATGTTTGGAAGCAAACTTGTTGGATGAAGAGGTTAGCCGTCGGTTCCATGGTAACGCCCGAGTATAGCGAGTGGTTTAAGAAGAGGATTAATGATAATATTCCTAGGCCAAGCTTGGAGAATGCTCGACCTATCAGGGAATAATTACATGTCGCCCCATCAGAATTGGAAATTATAAGGCAAGATTTCGAGAAGAAGAATTCAGAGCTCGGGAAGAAAATCAAACAGTTAGAAGAAGAGAAGATGTATCTAAGGTTAGACGCTGATGTTCAGAGGTCAAAGGCTAAGAAATGGAGAAAAGGAAAAACTAAGGCCGAAGAAGACATAAACAGCTTGAAGACGGACTACAAGAAGCTGCGCCTACTATGAGGACTGTAGGTTTAGGTAAGACTTCCGAACAATGGCGCCACGAAATTCGAAAAGAAAAAGCCAATACCGATCGGTGGGAAAGAAAATTTCGAGAAGTTCAATCACGAAACGAAGATTTGGAGAAAATTCTGTTGGTAAGCAGAAATGAGTGAAGGGAATTAAGTGCTAGAGTGGCAGAACTCGAGAAGTCTTTGCATCAGTACCAAAATTGCAACACCGCAATAGAGTTGAGGGCAAGCTTGAGCAAGATAAAAGAAATGAAATGAAGGATAGAAGAGTTAGAAGCGTCACTGCAGAACTGCGAGATGTGGATCCGGTTTTTCGAGGCAAACGAGGATTGTTGGAAAGAGCAGCTTCACCATGCGCAAGGCCAAGTCAGAAACAGAGATTACCTTATGGGGGAAGCCATAACCCAGATTCGGGAAGTAACAGACTACTTGCAAACTTTATCGGTTCAGGCGGACACACTGAGCGTGAAGTATGAGTTGGAGTCAGATCGCGGACAAGAGCTGGCCTCGTTGCTTAGAAAAATTAGGACTTTGAGTGTTAGAGCGAGATGTTATCTGTAACTCGACCTTATGTAAAAGATTTTATTTTCAAAGTAAATTTTTTTAAGGGCAATTGAATCAAAATTGATGCCTCCTTTGCATTCATGCATTTGCATTACATCATATCATTATGCATTAAAGGCCATAAGAGTTTTCTAATTAATTAAAAATTACTTCAGTAACCTAAAAACCAACGAAAACCAACCAACCACGCACCCCTACGGTACAAGAAAAAAATCAATGGATAAGAAACTCGAGAAATTAGAGCAAATGCAAAAGGACATACAAGAACAAATGCAGTCCCAGATGGAAGAGCAGCTAGCCAAAATTCAACGAGAGATGAAGGAGCAAATGATGGAGTCTTAGAGAGAGATGACGTCCCAGTTATCCAAATTACTGTTGAGAGAAATAGATAAGAGAAAGGGCCCCATGGACCAAGTTGAGGAAATCAATGAAGATCTCCAATACCCCCTGGCTTTACTCCAATGCATATACCGATGAAGTCCGAGATTAACCTACAAAAACCATCGGTCACAATCATGCCCCAGCAAGTTCAGGCCGGAGCGTCAATTCCGATAAACTTCCAAACCGACTCAGGCTCTAACTTTGTCAACAACCCGAACTATCTGCCTGTTCCCGACTTGGATGAAGTGGCTGAAGAGGAAAAGGTAAGGATGGATTCGCAAAAACAATTAGAAGAACGGTGTAGATGGCTTAAAGAGAAATTCAAAGCCATGGAGAGTGCGGATCATCATCAAGGGATTGATGCCAAGGATCTGAGCCTGGTCCCAGATTTAGTCCTCCCCCCTAAATTCAAAATGCCTGAATTTGAGAAATAAAATGGAACAAGCTGCCCTGAAGCCCACATCACCATGTTTTGCAGGTGAATGACGAGATATATTGACAATGACCAGCTACTAATCCACTGCTTTCAAGATAGTCTAGTTGGAGCGGCGTCTAAGTGGTACAACCAACTGAGTTGAGCCAAGATTAACTCATGGAAGGACCTGGCTCAAGCCTTTATGAAGCAATACAATAATGTGACGGACATGACCCCCGACAAGATCACTCTCCAGAATATGGAAAAAAAGTCAAATGAAAGTTTCAGACAGTATGCACAAAGGTAGAGAGAGGTGGCCATACAAGTTCAACCGCCACTTTTAGAAAAAGAGACAACAACGCTCTTTATTAACACCTTGAAAGCCCCTTTTATCACTCATATGTTGGGAAGCGCCACCAAGAGCTTCTCTGACATAGTGATGACTGGAGAAATGATCGAAAATGCTGTAAAGAGCAGCAAGATAGAATTGGGAGAGAGTGCTAAGAAGTCAGTCCCGAGGAAAATGGATAATGAAGTGAACAACACGAGCACATTCAATAAGGGGCAGTCCAAATCATTTACCATAAATCAACTCAAAACGGTGACCGCCAATCAACAAAGCCCTGTAAGATAAGAATCCAATGCAAGGAAGAACACAGAAAGGCCACAATTCACCCCTATACCTATGACGTATAGGGAGTTGTACCAGAACCTGTTCAACACTCATGTGGTATCCCCTTCCTACCTGGAGCCACTGTAGCCCCCGTATCCTAAATGGTATGACACAAACGCCCAATGTGAATACCACGCCTGAATTACCGGGCATTCAATTGAAAATTGCACTGCATTTAAGAAAGTGGTCGAAAGACTAATTAAGGTGGGAATCGTGAGATTTGATAACTCAGCCATGTCCAATGTAGCAGGAAACCCACTCCCCAATCACACCGACCAAGGAGTGAACGGGATAAGCGAAGGTAAAAATAAGAAGATTAAGTGTGAGATTGCGAAAGTCAGGACTCCGTTGAGATAAGTGTGGAGGGAGATGGTCATGAGAGGTTTGATCGTGTTGGATTTAGGAAGAGAATCCAAAGAAGAGAGGAACTACTGCGAGTTCCACAATGAGGTAGAGCATGAAATCCAAGAGTGTGTGGAGGTTAGGGCCCTAGTGCAGAACATGATGAACAATAAGGAAATGGAATTCTATGAAGAGACTAAAAACCCCGTAGAGGAAGATATATGTGTGTCGGAGGGAGAGTTGACGGTACAAAATCAAACAGTTAACTACCCCATAGTTATCATATCGAGACCCAAAAATAATGAAGCTAGAGTTCAACTACCACCAAAGGTCATAATCCAGAGACCTGCAGTCTTCTCTTACAAAGATAGCAAAAGGGTCTCATGGAATTATGATTGTAATGTGACGATTCCGGGGAAGGAAAGCCTGGTCGACACTTTAAAAGAGGACGAAAATAGGGGCTCCTATACATGTAGCGGGAGACGTTACGATACAGCGAGTGAGAAGGCACAGCCCGTAAAAGGAAAAGCCCTAGTGGTCGAAGATGTGAAGAAAAAAGCGACCAAATCTGAACTTCCTGTCAATGAGCTAGTTAACGAAGAAGAGGCTAATGAGTTTTTAAAATTCCTAAAGCATTGTGAATACAGCATGGTGGAACAGCTACGTAAACAACCAGCTCGTATTTCAGTGCTGGCCTTACTTCTAAGCTCGGAAGTTTATCGCAGCGCGCTAATGAAGGTCTTGAATGAAACGTATATTGCCAATGATATCTCCGTTAACAAACTGGACCGATTGGTTAGTAACATAAGTGCCGATAACTATATCTTCTTCAATGACGATGAGATACCACCTGGTGGCATGGGGTCGACTAAAGCATTACACATTACCACGCGTTGTAAAGGGTATACGCTGCCAAACGTACTGATTGACAACAGATCGGCTTTGAACGTCCTACCATTGACCACACTAAACAGATTACCTGTAGACAGCTCTCACATTAAGGAGTGCCAGAACATAGTGAAGGCATTTGACGGCACGGAGAGAAAGGTGATGGGCAGAATCGAGGTACCTCTTCAGATTGGGCCAAACATATATGAGGTGGATTTCCTAGTAATGGATATCAAGCCCTCATATAATTGCTTATTGGGAAGGCCCTGGATACATTCAGCTGGGGCAGTGCCTTCTTCGTTGCATCAAAAGTTGAAGCTCGTATCAAAGGGGAGGTTGATAATGATCAATGCTGAAGAGGATATCATTGCAACTGTGAGCAATAATGCGCCCTATTTGGAGACAGATGACGAAGTAATCGAATGTTCATTTCGATCTTTAGAATTTGTTAATGCAACCTTCATCGCTGAGGGAAGCAAAATTCTGGTGCCAAAATTGTCTAAAACCACGAGGATGAGCCTCCAGTTAATGATTGGAAAAGTAGCCCTACTCGGAAGAGGACTTGGGGGACATCTGCAAGGAAGGGTTAAAACGCCAATACCGAAAGACAAGAGAGACCGCTTCGGTTTAGGATTTAAGCTGGATGCGAAACAAAGGAGAAGGGAGCTGGAAAAGAAGCAAGAAAAAAGAAGAGCTCGATTAATGAGGGAAGAAATCAAGTGGAAACCAATGACATTCCCCCATATATCGAAAATATTTGTGTCCGGGGGAATCATTCATCCCGAGAGAGACACACCAATGACGGGAGCTATAGAAGAAAGGCTGGAAAGCTTGGACATCAACGTCATATGCGAAGAGGAGACCGAAAAAGAGAATTTGTCAGGCATTTGCCTCTGCACGCATGGAAGTGTTCTGGACAACTAGACTGTGGAAGAGATTCCTGTAGCTTTTAGAACGGATTCAGAGTAATGTCCAAAACACACTTATTGTTCTAGGCCTAGGAGTAATAAGAATCTTTTGTGAAATAGGCCGATGTTTAAAAACGACATTTCAATAAAATGTATGGTTATTATCATTTTTGAGCAAATGTTATCTCGTCATTTCAATTCCATTCATAACTATACAAATGATTACTTTCGAATTCTTTTATTCTTGAAACATTCTTCTAAATATTCTTTCATTCGTCATTCATAATCATATCACGCAAATAAATGTTTCGAATTCTTTTGATTCTTTATATCTGCCTTCGTCCTCATAACAGGTCCCCAAAAATTAATGATACGAGTGACACTGCTAGCGACTCAGAATTTCCTTTCGAGCAAGATGTGTGTATGGATGATTCTCAGGATTTTGAAGATGACCAAGGCTGTAACATGTCTCCTGATTTGTTGAGGATGGTACAGCAAGACGAGAAACAAATCCTACCTCACAAAGAATCAGTCGAAATTGTGAGCTTAGGAGAATGACAAGAGGTGAAGATCGGAACATGTATTACTGCGAAGATGAAGCGAGACCTCATTGAATTACTTCAAGAATTCAAAGATGTCTTCGCATGGTCATACCAAGATATGCCCGGGTTGGACACTGACATCGTGGTGCACCGAATGCCCATAAAAGAAGAGTGTAAGCCTGTTCAGCAAAAACTCCGAAGAATGAGGCCCGGTGTCTTGCTAAAAATAAAGAAAGAAGTTCGAAAGCAGTTTGATGCTGGATTCCTGAATGTGGTAAAATACTCAGATTGGGTAGCCAACATTGTCCCTGTCCCTAAGAAAGATGGAAAAGTGTGAATGTGTGTGGACTACAGAGATTTGAATAAAGCCAGCCCAAAAGACAATTTCCCACTACCTCATATTGACACCCTAGTGGACAACACGGCGGGACACTCACTGTTTTCAATCGTGGACGATTTTTCGGGATATAACCAGATCAAGATGCATCCTGAAGATATGGAGAAAACCACATTTGTAACCATGTAGGGCACGTTCTGTTACAAGGTGATGCTGTTTGGACTGAAGAATGCGGGGGCAACTTATCAAAGAGCCATGGTAACCCTTTTTTACGACATGATGCATAAAGAAATCGAGGTCTATGTGGATGACATGATAGCTAAGTTTCGAACAGAGAAGGAGCACATACAAGTCCTGGGAAAATTATTCTTGAGGTTGAGGAAGTTTCAGCTAAAACTCAACCCCGCCAAATGTACCTTTAGAGCCAAGTCTAGAAAGTTGCTCGGATTCATGGTTAGTGAGAAAATGATCGAGATTGATCCAGACAAAGTTAAAGCCATATAAGAGCTATCCCCGCTGCCCACTCAAAAAGAAGTTCGAGGCTTTCTAGGAAGATTAAATTACATTGCTCGGTTTATTTCACAACTCACTGAGAAATGTGACCCTGTCTTTCGCCTCCTCAAAAAACATAACCCAGGTGAATGGGATGAAGAATGCCAAAGGGCTTTCGACAAGGTCAAACAGTATTTATCCAACGCCCCGGTGCTGATGCCACCTAACCCCAATAAGCTATTGATACTGTATTTGGCAGTATTCGAGAACTCCATGGGATGCGTATTGGGTCAGCATGACGAGTCGGGGAGGAAAGAAAAAGCTATTTACTATCTTAGTAAAAAGTTCACGAAATGTGAGGCAAGGTACCCGCCGATAGAGAAGTTGTGTTGTGCCCTAATTTGGACAACCCGAAGACTGAGGCAGTATATGTTATATCACACCTCTTGGCTTATCTCAAAATTGGACCCCTTGAAGTATATGATGGAGTCAACAGCTTTGAATGGAAGGATGGCCCGATGGCAGATTCTACTTTCTGAATTCGACATAGTCTATGTGAACCAGAAAGCAGTAAAAGAAAGTGCAATAGCAGATTTTCTGGCCAGTAGAGCCTTGGAAGACTACGAGCCTTTGAACTTTGACTTCCCGAATGAAGACCTAATGTGTGTTGCTACCACTGAAGAAGATGACCCGGAAGAGCTTCTTTGGAAACTAAACTTTGATGGGGCATCAAATGCTATGGGTAATAGAATCGGGGCAGTCTTGGTATCCCCAAGAAGAAATTATTATCCATTCACTAGTAAATTGGATTTTGATAGTACGAATAAAATGGCGGAATACGAAGCGTGCATCATGGGTATCCGTGCAGCCATAGAACGCAAGATTAAAGTGCTAGAGGTGTATGGGGATTCTGCGCTAGTGATTTATCAACTCAAAGGAGAATGGGAGACCAGAGACCCCAAGTTGATCGACTATTGAAAACTGGTCCTTGAATTGGTCAAAGAGTTTGATGACATTACCTTCTGTTACCTGCCACGATATGAAAATCAGATGGCCAATGCTTTGGCCACCTTAGCTTCCATGATCAAGGTGAACAAACAAGAAGATGTCAAACCTATCCGGATGAGCATTTATGAAACTCCGGCCCACTGTTACAGTATTGAGGAGGATGAGGAAAAAGATGATCACCCTTGGTATCACAATATATTACAATACGTGAAGAATCGTGAATACCCAGACCAGGCAGGCGAGAATAACAAAAGGACGCTGAGAAGATTGGCCATCGACTACGTCTTAGATGGAAAGATCCTATACAAAAGAAGAAAGGATCAAGTGCTATTAAGATGCATAGATGCTGTAGAGGCTAAGAGAATCTTGGAAGAAGTCTATGAAGGCATTTGCAGGACACACGCTAATGGCTTTACAATGGCCAGGCAAATTATGAGATTCGGGTATTATTAGTCCACTATGGAAGGAGGCTGTATCAATTACGCCAAGAGGTGTCATAAATGCCAAATCTACGGAGATAAAATTCATGTGCCTCCTTCACCGCTGTATGTCATGGTCTCCCC
Source organism: Gossypium hirsutum (assembly GCF_007990345.1). Taxonomy (NCBI): domain Eukaryota; kingdom Viridiplantae; phylum Streptophyta; class Magnoliopsida; order Malvales; family Malvaceae; genus Gossypium; species Gossypium hirsutum. The sequence continues at coordinate 123,643,934 of NC_053431.1, forward strand.
ATGGCCTTTTTCTATGTGGGGTATGGATGTGATTGGACCGATATCACCTAAGGCCTCTAATGGGCATCGGTTCATCTTTGTGGTTATTGACTACTTCACCAAATGGGTAGAAGCCGCTTCATATGCCAACTTGACAAAGTCAGCAGTGAGTAAATTTTTAAAAAAGGAGATCATATGTCAATCCAGAATGCCGGAGAGGATTATATCTGACAATGCCTTAAACTTGAACAATAGTATGATAGTGGAAGTCTGCAGTCAATTCAAGATCAAACACCACAATTCGTCACCGTATCGTCCGAAAATGAATGGGGCAGTGAAAGCGGCCAATAAAAACATTAAGAAAATCATGGGGAAGATGACTGAGACCTACAAAGATTGGCATGAGAAGTTACCATTTGCCCTATTTGCTTATCGAAAATTAGTCAGAACCTCAACTGGGGCAACGCCTTTCTCTTTAGTTTACGGAATGGAAGCAGTTTTGCCAATTAAAGTCGAGATCCTATCCCTTCGAGTGCTGTCGAAGTTAAAGTTGGACGAAGCAGAATGGATTCAGTCTCGATACGATCAATTGAACTTGATTGAGGAAAAGAGGCTAAGAGCTATCCGTCATGGTCAGATGTACCAAAAATAAATGATGTGGTCTTATGACAAAAAGGTTCGCCCTAGAGAATTTCACGAGGGAGACCTAGTTTTGAAAAAGATTATTCCCATACAGAAAGATTTTCGAGGAAAATAGATGCCTAATTGGGAGGGGCCTTACGTGGTGAAGAAAGCTTTCTCCGGAGGAGCATTAATTCTAGCCGAGATGGATGGTAAAAACCTGCCCCATCCCGTAAATTCGGATGCCGTTAAGAAGTATTTTACCTAAAAAAGGAAAGGCTGAGGTGAAAACCCGTAAAGGGCGCTTTGAGACCAAAAAAAAAATATGGAAACGCCAAGGTGAAAACCCGCAAAATGGCACTTTGAGACCAAAGGGGTTTTTGAGTTGAAAACCCAAAATCGGGCAGCTAAATTTTTAAATGTGGGGCATGTGGTAGTCTTGTCATCAAAGAGGAAGAACAATATATCTTGGGGCATCAACAAAATACGGGGGATCTCTTGAACACACATTTAGCTCGAAAGAGTCTTCGAAAAATTAGAATAGTGAAGCTCGTGCTGCGATATCTGGGGCACCTTTTTTACACCTTATCAGATTTGTTATCCTATATATTCACATCAAATTTTACTTAATAAAATTCCATTTGTCCATTATGATAATCTCTTTCGAGCATTTTTGTTGAAATCATAATTTTTGGACTTATTATATTCACACAAAAGAAGTTACGCATATTACTCTGGAAAGTCTCTAAATAGTACAAGGACCTGAAACAGGGCCACTAGTCAGAACTAACTAGACTCAAAAGTAAAAAACATTGGGAAAAGAGTAGTCCAAATTATGACTATTTCTTCAAATTTTATGTCAGAGATAACAGCTAAGCAAGAAGACGCGATAGTACATCAATGAGGGAACCCGCATGAACTATGAGCAATGATACTTTAAGCGTTTAAAAAGGAATCACTCTCATAACATTTCTACATTCATAACCATTCATTTCATAATATCCTAGTTATTTGACATAAAGCATCACATTTAGTTAGGAGCATTTGATTCATTTCAATCATAGCATCCTAATTATTTGGCATAAGCATGGATACATGAAACTGATTTACAGATCATGTTCCTCAGAGGACAGTGCAGTAGAATCGGTGAATTCACAAGTCTTAACCCCCTAAGCAGTGGGGCAACAAGCTGAAGATATCCAAGATGATTTGGCATTTCTGTATCAGGCGGGGAGCAGATCGAAAACATAGCTGATTTGGCTTTCACGTGTTTACGTTGAAGTAGATCCAAGATGATTTGGCATCTCTGTATTAGGCGGGGAGCAGATCGAAGACATAGCTAATTTGGCTTTCACGTGTTTACGTTGAAGTAAATCCAAGATGATTTGGCATCTCTGTAGCGGCAGAGAGCAGATCGAAGATAACAGATTTGGCGTCTCTGTAGCGGCGGAGAGCAGGTCGAAGATAACAGATTTGGCGTCTCTGTAGCAGCGGAGAGCAAGTCGAAGATAACAGATTTGGCGTCTTTGTAGCGGCGGAGAGCAGATCGAAGATGATTTGGCATCTCTGTAGCGGCGGAGAGCAGATCGAAGATAACAGATTTGGCATCTCTGTAGCGGTGGAAAGCAGATCGAAGATAACAGATTTGGCGTCTCTGTAGCGGCGGAGAGCAGATCGAAGATAGCAGATTTGGCGTCTCTGTAACGGCTTAGAGCAGATCAAAGATAACAGATTTGGCGTCTCTGTAGCGGCGAAGAGCAGATCGAAAATAACAGATTTGACGTCTCTGTAGCGGCGGAGAGCAGATCGAAGATAACAGATTTGGCGTCTCTGTAGCGGTAGAGAGCAGATCGAAGATGATTTGGCATCTCTGTAGCGGCAGAGAGCAGATCGAAGATAACAGATTTGGCGTCTCTGTAGCGGCGGAGAGTAGATCGAAGATAACAAATTTGGCGTCTCTGTAGCGACGGAGAGCAAATCGAAGATAACAGATTTGGCGTCTCTGTAGCGGCGGAGAGCAGATCGAAGATAACAAATTTGGCGTCTCTGTAGCGACAGAGAGCAGATCGAAGATAACAGATTTGACGTCTCTGTAGCGGCGAAGAGCAGATCGAAGATGATTTGGCATCTCTGTAGCGACGGAGAGCAGATCGAAGATAACAGATTTGACGTCTCTGTAGCGGCGGAGAGCAGATCGAAGATAACAGATTTGGCGTCTCCGTAGCGGTGGAGAGCAGATCGAAGATAACAGATTTGGCGTCTCTGTAGCGGCGGAGAGCAGATCAAAGATAACAGATTTTGCGTCTCTGTAGCGGCGGAGAGCAGATCGAAGATAACGGATTTGGCGTCTCTATATTAGACAGAAAGCAGATCAAAGATAGCAGATATCGCTTTCCTGAGTTGCAGTGAAGCAGATTGAAGCCGTCAAGAGGCCATTTAAAGAAGATCAAGGATCAAGAACTCAAGACTCGGTGAGCCCGGGCAAAATTGGTCCTTTTATAGTCTTTGCTCTATTCCTGTTAACACAGCAATGAGCAAAGAGGGGCAGCTGTAAGACCCAAATTTTGCCCAGGGCCCAATAAAATCACAGCCCAAATACCAAAACTCAACTAAAACCCAAAATACCCCAAGCCCAAATACAACCCAAAATAAAAATAAAAAAAAAATAAAAAAATGAAGAAAAAGAAAAAAAACCTAACCTCTTCACCCTATGTGCCGCCCTAAGCGCAGCCCTAGTCCTCTTTTGTCTACTACTTGTAAAAAGAAAAGATAGTAAATAATAATAAAAAATGTTGTAACAAGGCTATAAAAGTCATCATAAAACCAAATGTAAAGGAGAAGGAGGGATAAAAAAAAACATTGTATTTTCACATAGAGATTAAAAATCCAAAGCAAAAAAAGGTTGATTTTAATTTCTTGTATTCCCTTTGTTCATTTTTCATTTTTGTTATTTTATTTTATTTTCTTTATTTTATATGTATATACATAATTTAATTGAATTACTTATTTGAATTCCCTTGCAAACATGTTTATATTTTTCCCTTTAAATCTATTTATGTATACCATTTATTCCCCAATTTTAAATTATACTTTGTTTATTTCAAACACTTGCCTATATTACTATTTTTTTATATACAATGTTTACGTTAAGTTTTATGCTTTATGTATCTTGTTAATTGTTGGTAAGTAAATCTTGTTTCAAATTATTTTGTATAATTTGATTTATATTATATAGTATGTCATTCTTATATTCTTTTGTATATTCTTACATGGTTGCATTTATATAATTCATCTATGTTACAACTTGTTAATATGTACATTATTCGTTTTAAAATTTTATATAAGTACAAATTACTATTGCTATGCACATAATATATATTATATACATATATACATTTTTTGAATCTTGGTTTTTAAATTATTTTGCATAACACTAACTTTAAATTTCCTCTTATAATACTTATTTTGAAGCTCATTTATATGTTAAACTTTATATACTTTATGTATTATTTATTTTTATTTTTTATTTATTTTACGATCTATTGTAAATTTTTTGCATGTATTATCTGTTTATGTATATATATAATTTAGCTACTTTTAAATTGTTCATTCCAAGTTTATTTGTTTTAGCATTTTTTATTACCTTTTAAAATATTTTTCTTAAAATAGATTTTTATTTAACCATTAGTTAGAAACGTTAAATAGTGTATGTGGTAAGATTATTATCATTGGGCATGTTTCAATTTTCGTATTTGTACTTTTCAAAAAAATTGTATAATATATTATTGATATATGTTTTCCATATTTGTTACTTTGTTTTGCATCCCCATGTATTATATTATGATTGAGATTGCCAACCTATTTGCTTGAAATCAACCTATTTGCCTGAAATTATTCATTTCATTTTTTTTGCTTCAAATGAATCGAATAAATACGTTGCAAATTTGTTTCTATAATCACTCCCTTTTAAAAAAAATAAAAAAACAAAATTTCAAAGCGAGGTAATATTTCGTGTTTGGTAATTCGAGAAATTGTGCCCTAACGTGTTGGGTTTTGATTTTCTGTTTGACCAAATAAATATTCTCTCGAGATTTCGTCAATGTTTTTTTCAAATTAAAAATAAGGCAATATTTCGAATTTAATAAATTCAAGAAAATAGTACCCTAACTTGCTAGGTTTCAATTTTTCTTGTTTAATGTAACACTCCAAACCCGACCCAGACGTTACGACCGAATCCGGCGTGTCACATTGAAGTGTTTTTCGAAAACCATGTTTTTATTGAAAACCCTTCTTGATGTTTAGAAACTTTTATCGTTTAAACTTGAATAAAACCTTAGCCTTATTTTTTTCCAAAACGTGATTCATTGTAATAATCAAAACATTGTTAACAACCTTGTAAAATCTTATGGGAAACTTTGAAAACTTGTAAACCTTTGTAGTGGCAGAATCATGTTATTTTAAAAAAACAGTTAAGTATCAAACCTTCTTTGTCACGGCTTAAAGTGAATGGATACTACGCACCAGGTAGGATTCAAGAAAAGAGGAGGTGAGTCAATTAGACTGCTTAAGTACCTAGCTCTTCCATGACCCAATCCTAGACATGCATACATCCATTGCCACACTTTAAGCTTATTACTTGTCCATGAACAACAAATTAAGTTTAAGTCTATTTAAAATATTTATGTCATTTGAAAACATTTACGTTGCGGAAGCTTTGCTCGGTTATCGTGATATTTTAAAAATAAGTAACTTTTATAAAACGCGCTCTAGAGCTAACCAATTTAATAACCCCAAATATTAAAAATAATAAAAAGAGCGGCCTTATTACAACTTTAACCAGAATAAAAATAATCAAAATAATAAATGCAAAACTTATTTTAAAGAAAACAAAACTTAATCTTCGTGGCCACTCTGAATCCCGCCCAGCTCCAAGTCCATCGATCTAAGGCTCACCTACAAAGATGGGAAAAAGAGGGGTGAGTTTGGAAAACTCAGTGTGTAAAGTATCCCAACCAGAGCCCAAATCAGTTCAAGCTTTACTGGGCCTAAGCCCTATTCAGAATTTAGTGTTAACTGGGCCTTAGCCCATATCAATATTAATCTGGGCTATAGCCCCTTACAGTAACAGAGTATACTGGGCCTAGCCCATATCAGTATCAATCTGGGCCGTAGCCCTATTACAAGTCGAGATATATTGGGCCTTGCCCATATCAATACAGTTGGACCCATTTCAATACAGTTGGCCCATAACAAAATAGCCTCATATGATTAATGCATGATAACCCCATCCAACCCTGCACTTGCCTCCATCCATCCCTACACTTCTTGTGGGGAATAAATCACCCACGCCATCCCTACACTTACAGTGTTAGCACCGATTGCGGCACTAACTATAATCCGCAGCAAAGCTGCTTCTATCAGAATATGTGGCACAGCCACCAGAACGGGTTCTTCCTCCATAACAAAACCCAACCCCATGCAACAGATATACATGTCATGGCATATAACAAACAGAATTAGAATATCATGTATTTCAGTCAAAATTAACCCTAGGGGTATAACGGTCATTTAGCACCTAGGGGTAACACGGTAATTTTCATACTTAGGGGTAGTTTAATAAAATTTACTATTCTAGAGTTTACATACATATTCTAACCATTAACACATTAACAGAAGCACTTACCGAGCGTTTTTACTGAATCGGGCCCGTTGGCCCACTAACCTATTTTTGGCCCATTAAGCCCAAATTTACCGAAGTGCACGAAATTACGCACTCTGCAATCATACTACTTGCGATTATCAAAATTAGCAACCAAACCACCTCACAAGCGCTCGCACGCTCGCAAGTTCCTAAATGCCGGCTTTTCGGCTTTTACCGATCTAGTCTATGAGTGGGTGTCGTTTACACACCTGTTTGTGACGAAACGCTAACGAGTTCCACACACGAACTGCCTACAATCAATTACTAATACGTTAACTATGAATCCATAGCAACTTATCTGCAAAACTCCTTACTAAAAATCGACCATTAACACTTTAGGCACTAGTGTTCTTACCTTTGCCGAAAAAAATGGATTAGATCTATTTCTGGTCGTTCCAAATATCCAAGCTTTCGATTAGTAGCCTTTAATCCACACTATAGGAAAACAAATCAGATATCACCACTAAACCTTTTGAGTACAATCAACAGGCACCCTTTGCATATAGGGGTTTTTCGGCTTTTACCTTAATTCATGAATAACGAAAGAAAGATTCGAGCGTTTACCTATATTGTTATGACACTACTCCCAATCGATTGTAGATCCAACTACCACACAAGAAGGGAAAAATACTCAACCAAGGGTTCGGCCTTTGTAGTACCTCAAAGTAGTAAGATTTCGGTTTTGAAAGAAAAGATACGAGGTTTGGCTTCAATGGAAATTCGGTTAACCAGTTTGTTGAGGATTTAAGAGAGAAAAGAAGAAGAATATGAAGGATTTAGGTTCGGCAAAAAGATAGGATGAGAATTAAGAGGAGAAAGAAAAGAGAAGAGGGGAAGAGATGAGAGAAGGATAGAAAAGAATAAAAAATAGAAGAAGGAAAAAAAAATCCTAAACGCCTAAAATATTCGGCACTCTTTAGCTATGGCCGAATGAGTGCATTTCGGCATAGGAATTCTTTTTAAATTTCAATTCTCTAATTTGCAGCCTTATCCACCTGCTTGCACCGCTTCAGCACGCTGCTAGGAGTCCTGGTCAGACTCCAATTCCTTCCCCATGCGTGCAGCAAAAACAAAACCACTCCTGCGTGAGATGAGGCTCAAACTCCAGACCTCGTCTGCCCATGTGCCCACACCTGATCTACTGGCCACTGCACAACACTTCTCCTCTAGTAATATACGTTTACAATTAATTATAAACCTTCCTGCTGAAGCTCCGGTTACTTGCGAAATAAAAAGGAAATTTTTGCCTGTTGTACATCTCGAACCTGCGACCTCCTAAACACACACAAACGTTGCTTGCCACTGCACCACAGGCTCTCCTTGTGTCAAACTTCATTCGCAATTTTCTTTAAGGCCTATTCCAACCGCAACCTGTACTCCGTGCCTTGAACCCAGGCACTTCCCACGCCCTCCTAGCGTGCTTTGCCACTGAGCCAGATACTTGCTTCTGACATGAATTAGCCTAAAAAGTTAATAAGGCTTACCTGCGACAGCCCTTGGTTTTTCTAAAATAAAAACCCACAGTTGCACACGCAGGGAATCAAACCCCTGCTCCTTTCCTACTGCTTAACACGCTTAACCACTAGGCCTGACTCCTCCTTATGTCCCATTTTTAGCCTCACTTATTAATAAACCTTAATGCCCAGATCCCCTAAAGAAACAAAAATAATTATTTTTGCTAGAGTCTTGGATCGAATTTTTCCCATACTTTAAATACTTCTAAATTTATTTAAAAACTAAAATAATAATAATAATAACCATAATATGAAAATTTCAAATACGATAATATATATATTTTTTCCTAATAATAATTATAATTTCCATAAATCAATAAAAATAGATACAGTAAAATTTTCTAATAATAATTTAATTTAAACACTAAATTAACAACAATAATTTTATAAATATATTTGTATCTAATAATTATAATGATAATAATTTTCATAAAAATTAAAATATTAGTAATAACATAAATATTTTATCAATATATATTTTTTAAACACTAGTAATATTTAAAACTTCTCAATATTCAGGTTTTCTTCTATCCGAATCCCAGACTCAAAGCCCAACTCTTCTAGGCCCAATTTTTGGGGCGTTACATTTAACCTAAATAACTAAATATCCTTTTGAAATTTCAAAAGCATGAGTTTTGGAAATTATAAAATGATCTTGTATCGAGGATTTGAAATGTTGTGTCCTATCGTGCTGGGTTACGCTTTTTCATTTGTTCAAAACAATCGAAGATCCCTTTGGAATTTAACTCACGTTTTCTAAAAACTCTTTAAAATGAAAGAAATGTTCGATGTTTGGCAATTCAGGGAATAGTGCTCTATCGTGTTGGGTTGCAATCTCCCGTTTATTCAAAATAATCGAATGTCTCTTCGGAATTTCACTCATATATTCCAATGTGAGGCAATGGTCAATATTTAGAAATTCGAGGAATCGTGCCCTACTAAGCTGGGTATCGATTTTTCGTTGGACCAAATAGTTGGGCATCCTTTTGTTATTTTCGAATTATAAATTTTCGAACGTCGAAACAAGAAGATTTTTAGCAAAGGACTCGGGTTATTCAAATGTTATTAACAAGAACCACATTTCAAAAACATTTTTAATTTTAGACAAAAGGACAGTATTTAATCGATTTGGTACCAATTTTGGGCGTAATGAGGGTGCTAATCCTTCCTCATACGTAACCAACTCCCGAGTTTATTTTCTCATATTTTCGTAGACCAAAATCATTGTTTTAGTAAACCAAAATGTTTTATTAAAACAACCCAAATTTCTAGGTGATCCAATCACACCTAAACAAGAAAAAATTGGTGGCGACTCCATTTTCGCTTTCCAAAAAGTCGATCCATCATTTTTAAATAAAAAAAAACGAAAAAAAATAGTTTCGACAATATGTTATATATATTTATAAAAAAGTTTTATACATAAATTTTATTGTATTACTAATTTATGTTGTGTAATATTTTTATATATTTATATCATATCAATATTTTTTATTCATGTCATTCGTATCATATAATTTTTTATATTCAGAGAGCACAAGAGAATCTAAAGTTGGCATGCTAGAAAATTTACATGTTTTGGTAATTTAAATATAAATATAAAATTGGAAATTATACAACAAATTTGATATATCCCAAACATGTTTTGTCGGATGGGTAGGTGAAGTGGATCCAATTATTACAATTTATGAAATTTATACACATGGTTTGATGATATCATCCACAAAAGCTTGATTTTTAATCCTTTTCCTTAATAAACTTAATGGCAAATTTTCTTTCTTTTTTTTAATCATTTTCTTTTTATTATACCTTTTCGTGTATTTACTAAAAATATTATTTGTATTCGATATCAATAAAAATTATAAAAATAAAAAATATATAAAAATGGTAAATTAAAAATTTTAAAAATATTTATTTAAAATTTACAAAAAAAAAACTATTTTCACAACAGAATTACTTTAATCGCATATTTTCATTAAAAAAGTAAGTAGGTGTACCAAATTTCAGCAAAAATAAAATTAGTATGAAAGCTTTATAAATTTAAAAACACAATTATGATTTTTAGATGTGATGCTTAATTTGAAATAAATCTCATAATTAATATAAAAAGATTGTGTGTATATTAATTTTAAGTTGAAAATAGATTTATGATAAATTTTTAATTATTTTTTATAATATAGTAATTATCTTTATATAGATGTAAGTTTGAGGATTTACTTTTTTGATACAATATTTATAATTAAATATGATTACATTTTTATTTTTAAATAAAAAGATAAAAAGTTTGAGCGCGTAAAAAATTATATTCTCTTGTACGGACAAGAATATCGATGCCAATGAAGTTAAAATTCGATTAACTTAAAAGATTTACATTTTAAATCACTTATTTATCAAATTATATCATTCAAATTATATTGTTAATAAATTAAGCAATTTATGTTAATTTCATTAATTATTCTAATGAAAAGTTGACTCAAAATGAAGAAAAAAAGTTGATTCAAAATGTATACGTGACTAGCATATGCATATTAAGACAAACATTTACCTTAAAATTATTTAAAAGTTGGCTTAGAAATATTTCACATATGCATATTAATACAACATTATCGTGGTTTGGTCCACAATTTTGTGGATTTATTTTATGCACAGTTCCATGATTTTATTTTGTTCATTTTTTTATAATTTTTTATTTTATCCACTTTATTTTTTAATTTTTTTAAAAGTAGATGTAATTGTGATTTTTATTTTTATTTTATCCACTTTGTTTCATTGTTTTATTATGTCTACAGTTTTATAGTTTTATTTTGTCTATTTTTGTCAATATAAAGATGCTGCCGAATGATTTGGTCTAGATCTATTAGGAACCATTCTTGAAAAACTTTATCATGATAAATCATAGTGATGGTGATAGATTCGAGATGATAAGGAGAATGATAGGTCATCTGAGACTTAACCTTTTGTGCACCACTGATATGGAGAGTCTCCTGATACTTTTGACAATTTTTTTTTATTGATTAGTGTCTATCGTTAAGTTGATTTGATTATAGCAATTCTAAATGTGAATTTCAGCGATTTGATTAAGGTTGATTTTTTTTATTGTGTTTTTGAATTATTCCAATGTTGCACTATCAATTCGTTCATCTCGTTTTTTAGATTACTTTGCAGCAATAGCATTTATGCATTAGCTTGTAATGATTTATTTATCGTTTGTATTATATGTCATGCCTTTGTATTATTTTTGCTCATGATATTTATGAATAATAGTATTTTCTTAAAAAAATAAAAAATATATATTATAGAGGTAAGAAGTATACATTTTTACGTATAATAATAAAATTTTATTCTATTCCTAAAGTACATCAAACTTATCTTAATTTTTTTTCAAAAATTTCTCTTAATCTTGATGAACATCCAATTAATAATAAAATATTCATAACACTTTGACCATTAAATTAAATTTAAATATTCAATTTATAAAATTAAACAAAAACTAAATACTAGATGATTTGGAATTTAAATATCTGATTTTGTTATTCTGATAGATAAAGCGATTTTTATACAAACATAAAAAAATCACATATTTTATTACACTGTTTGATTTTTCATTTGTAAATTACTTACAATGAACATGTCCAATTGATGAATAACTATTTTCCACAAATATATATACATATATATATATTATTTATACTCGAAAATCAAAAGAATCCATTTAAGTTCTCAAAGATTTGTGATGAAGCAAGAAAAAAAGTTCCTATACCACTGCCAATGGTAATGATCTATCGAAGCTACCGCGCAAGCCTCTCATCCTTGAGTTTCTCCTCTTCAACGGTGCTGTCTTTGTTTCAATTTCTTTTCCCGATTTTCCATTTCCGAATGGTACCGAAACTGGCAAAGTAGATCGAGGCATACCATCTTTTGTTGCAGCGCCATGGATTAGTATCCTGCTAATGCCAGCATAGTGTAATGAATCTGCAATTTGCAGGGCGGTAACACCTTTTTTAGTCCTTGCTTCCACATCTGCTCCTTTCTTTACCAACAATTCTACCACATCAGTATGGCCCGACTCGACAGCACAATGCAAAGCACTGTATCCCTCTTCGTCTTTTAAGTCGATGTCAATTCCCTTATCGATCAGTGTCTTTACGGCATCGATTCTTCCTTTGAACGAGGCTCTATGTAAGGCTGTCCATCCATGTTGATCACTTCCGTTGATTGCCGCACCGTTTTCGATCAGCCTTTGGATGGATCTCACTTCACCTTTTCGAGCAGCGAAACACAAGCTGTCACCAAGCTTGAGCGCGTCAAAAAGTCGTACGTGACCGTATTCGGCCGCAACATCATAGGCAGTTTTGCCTGTTTTGTTCCGAATATCTTTGTTTGCTCCCTTTTGAAGCAAAAACTTCACGATTTGCTCGTCTCCTAATCCGGCCGCGATATGTAACGGAGTGTCACCCTCTTTCGTATTGCGAACATCTGGTTTCGAGCCATTGGCTAATAGTAGACGGATGCAATCTTTTCTTCTTTCCTCAACTGCTAGATGTAAGGCTGTGTTGCCATCCTTTGAAAGGGCATCAACATTAGCCCCTTTAAGAAAAAGAAGTCGGAGTACCTCGACATGGCCACCCACCGCCGCTCGGTGAATCGGACCCCAACTAGACGACTCGGACCGTTCTGTGCTAGCCTTATGTGCCAACAAAAGCTCAACAATCAATTCTTCACCACTCCCTGCAGCGGCCTCAAGCGGGGTCGAACCTAACCGGCTACGAAGCTCAACATCGGGCTCGAATTCAAGCAGTAATTGAACAATATCAGGTCTGCTCTGAGCTATCGCAATATGGAGTAAGGTTTCTCCCTGTTGATCAACTGAATTGGCTGGATTCCACGCCGGGTCACTCCGGTCCAGTACTTCTCTTACATCGTCCATGGAACCATCCATAACAAGTTGAGCCAAAACAGGTGAACCAACAAACATGATCTTGATACCAGTATCAACAAACACTTGTTTCTTCTTCGTCGTAAACCAATCATTCGGAACGGCATCGAAACTCGACATCGAACCCTTGATCGCAGCTCCTGGAACCACCACGCTATGCAAGAGGAAAGAATCATCACTGCAAGGGAACGAATCCGGAAGAAACGAACCTAGAGGGAGATGATACACAATCTCCACAGTTACCGTCCCGAGTGGCGCTACAATTCCCGTGAGCGGCTTCACCGTGTACCGGTCCTTATTCCTCGGTTGGATCCGAAACGCGACCGGCATCGTGTACATAACGTTGCGAAGCGTGAGCTGGCCGGAACATTTCTGGCCTGGTTCAACCCCGATAACAACAAGGTTAGATGGCTCTAAAGAAATAAGCCTATCCATATCTTTGCTTGCAAGCTAGGTAGATTAAACTGTTCTTTCCTCGTTCAATTTTGATACATGGAAATCAAATTAAATCAGTTTTTCTTGGTGGGTTTTTAGAGAAAATCAAGACCCAAAGATCATAAACCAAATGAAAGTAAGAGAAAAATGGAGAAAAAAAAAGTGAAGTGAAGAAGAAAGGTGTCCTAGTATTTAAAAGGAGAATGAAAAGACCGGACCGGGTTTAAACGAGAGATTGCCAAATGGCGGTGTTAAAAACAATGGTAAGACTTGTTCTATTCGGCATCCTTGCTGTAATAATTCCTCCTTATGTTACAGTTGTATCAGTTAAACTCCGGCATGTCATTTTCAGTTCTGCTATAAGGTAAAATTTACTATTAAGTCCTTATATTATACAAAAGTTGTATAGTTAGTCCATGTACTTTTTAAATTTTGAAATTTTAATCCCGAATAAATAACCGGTAAATTCATTAGGTTCAATTCTATTATATCCGAAAATCTCAAGTAACAAGCATATTAGCACAAAAACAACAAATTACGTCATTTTAGTTAATAGACTTAGCAATGAAGATTAGACATTCAAATTTTAAAAATATAAGAACTAAATCCGCAACTTATGCATAGTATACAACCGATTGCAGAATTTGGCCTAATGGATTTAAGTTTTAACTACTACATTTAGATTAAAATTAAATTTTCAAATTCAAAAAATAGAAGGACTGAATCCAAAACTTATACATAATACCGAAACTAATAACACAATTTGACCTCCTTTTGGTAAATATTTTCAATAGGTCCAAGATGATTTTTTTCCTAAAAGAATCATAATTTGATTTAGATTATTTAGAGCCACTAAACATTAATTAACATTTCCATACAATTAATTACAAGGAACAAGCTAGCATGGTTAGAATAAAGTATGTTTTTAAGCATCATTTTAAATTATAATAGACAGAAGGAATCATCATAGAGAGTATGTTTCCAAAGTTACTTTTAATTTGTGAAACCTTCCAAATGTCTTTAACAATAAGTTAAAACACTTCCTTTCATGTATTTTGTATTCTTTTAGTATTAGTTTTTAAGCATAATTGTATGCATATGCTTATATTTAATTTTAAACATGGTAAAGGTTGATACATAGATTTTTAATATCTTCATGTTTCTATATAATATTCATATCTTTTTTATATTGTATTATATTTTAATTTATTTATATCTTAATTCGATTGGCATCAGTATTGTTGTCAGTGCAGGATGATATGGGTTAGAGTGTGCTGAAGTATATCTTCTTATTAAGGGTTGGAAGGAGTTATAAGTAGTTCTAGGTATTGTAAAAAAAAAACAGATATGATAAGAATCTATAATGAAATTAATGTTATAAAAAAATACTTACTTTGAATAGGATCAAATATTTCAAAATAGTCATATAAGGGTCAAACATCATCATCATTATTATTCAATACAATGCCTATTTCTACCCGTAATCCCTCCCCAAATTTTAAATCGAATAGAAAGCATGTTTAAATGCACTCAAACTCATGTTCTCGTTGTTGCATAGAAACTACGCCAATTGAGCTAAAAACTTTTATAAAAATGCTCAAATAAAGATGAAACTTTTTAAAATGATCAAATAAGAGCTAAACTTTTTTAAAAGCACTTGAATAAGGACTATTCATGTTTTGTGTTTTTTTTTATAAAATTTTTTTAAAATAATATTTAATTCGACTATCATGTTTTTTATTTTAAACACATCAACATTCAACTAAGTTTCACTATAAACAAAATTGATATATGTAAAAATAAAAAAATATATATATTTATTTAAATAATTTTGTAAATGTTTGGTTGTTATATAAATAATTATAAAGATTTAAGGGAGCAAATATTAAGCTATAATTTGCGCATTCAGTATATCATAAAACTCTTGGGTTCATATATTTGATGCTATCTGCAAAGTGACAAAAGGTGGAGTCATAGAATGAGCATCTGCCGAGAGTACCTATTAATTGAATTTAATTATATTTACAACAAAGCAATAATATTATAATATTGCATTTGTTTTTGTCTTTGTAAGAAGTAACTCTCAAAATGGTTAAATTAATTTTTAATAATATTGAAGTTCAACATACTAAATCATCACATTGTCATTCAACTAATTTCAGTTATGAACAACTCTGTATTTAGTTTGTTAGTGAAATATTTTTACCCATTAAATTTATTTGAGTTTAAGCTTTTGAGTTTCACGGAATAAGCAGTAAGTTTTTATTTAATGTCTCCTTTTAGATGTAATGCATGAACATATCTCTATCTTATACGTGAATACTAACCCACTAATTATACATTATCGAAAATAAAAAATAAAATATCGCTTTCAATCGGGACCGATCGGCGTCCAATTCCGTATACAAGGCCAGTACAATCTATATACTGTTAAAATTGAATTAGCCTCACTGATATTTCTTCAATTTGTGACTAATTAATTACGTTATTATATTAATTGCTTTGTCTATGCATGCAAACAACATTCTTGTGAAAAATGAATGCAATTGGGATCTTTGAAAATTCTCATCAAACCGATTCGATTTGGTTTTTATTTATTTATATTAAACTATAAATAAATATTAATATAAAATGGGTTTTTTTATATTTTAATGTATTTTAAGAAACTTGAAAATTACAACAAATGTTACAAATTACAAAAAAGAGTATAATTAATCCATGGTTTATATTATTCGATGTCTACAATGTTTGGTTTTTTAAGTACAATCAAACGAATTGATATATGTATATATATTGCAAAAAGACGTTGAATGGACATTAAATTATATTATATTTAAGTATCTTCAGCTTTTAATACTCATGAAATGCCATACAAAATACAACAAAAATAATATATTTATTCTACAATTTTACATTCCAATATATATAAAACATAATTGGATGAATGACGTAGTAAGAAAAATCTATATGTACTTTTGTATCAATTTAAACCTTTTCTTTAACATATATATCATTTTGGTCAAATTTCCTTTTAAACCATAACAAAATAGCATATTTTAGTATAAAAGATATTATAGATAAACACATGTTTGATTTTCTTTAATAAAAAATTTTAAAATATTGCTTTCATAAATTAAAAAAAAAATTGATTTTTTCTTAAACAATAACAAACTAAGTTCTTGTTGCTAAACCTAATATATATTTTATCTCCTATACAGTTTAGAATATTATTTGTTTTCCAATTTTTTCGTTAGTTAAAATAATTGTTAACATTAAGTATGTGATTAATGAATGATTAAGTAAAAGGAACATTTATATATGTTTTTACTTACATGACAAACTTATGTATAAAAAATTATATAGATACTTGAAAAACTTTGGTTGATTATAATAATAAAAAATCGCATTGTGTACTTAAAAAGAAAAACAAAAACAAATTCTATGCAATCAATTTTAATAAAATAAGTTGTTATTAAGTATTTCCATGTATCCTGGGTGCAACTGTATATTTATATAATATGATTATTGTTCATAAATATAATATCATAGATAGGTTCTATGTATACAATATGTATTTAGATTTAACACTTAATTATACATGTGTTCTCCTATGTGATGACATGCGACCCACATCATGTGATCACATAGAAAGGTACAGTTGTCTTACACACGAACTTGAAATGTAAACCGTATATAACCCGGCCCGGACCCAATCAGGTTATGAATCAATAATAGTGAGTATCATAACAGCTGTAGTAATCTTACATTTTCTCAACTCTTTATCAAGGGGTAGCTAAATAAATCATGGTTAAATAGCATGCAACCAAACCATGGTTAAACAGAAATCACAAGACAAGATATATTTTATCATGCTTGTCAGATAATATGAAGTTACAAGTAAACCATGGTTAAATAGAAATCAAATAAATAAATTAAAATAATAATTACAAAGTTCCATTGTATATCTTTTTCTTTTTTTTTAATCAAACATGTTAATAATGAAAACCATATAATGTGCAACCCACCAATGTATTTGTCTTTCAATACTTTCCCTGGATCTTGCCTATTTTTTTATGATCTTAAATTTGCAACCCCCAAAAACATAAAAATAAAAATAAAAATTTCCAATGACATATATCTTACTGTTATGAACGAGTCAACTCAGGAAACAATTTGCATTTTCACCCCCACCATCTTTATTGCCTTCCAAGTGAAGTTTCATAAACATTTCATAACCCCATCATATATATATTTATGTATCACCTGATTGCTCCAAGTAAGTTGGCACCATCAAGCTTAGCACCTTCCAAATGCTGATGAAAAGACACAAAATGCAAACAGAACTTACATAATGAATTCCAGTATGAGATCTGGAAGTGTATAGCATATGTGAAAATACTTTCGTTGGTACAAAAATTTGTGTACTGTAAAACTGATTTACTTACTGTATCACGAAGATTAACATGTCTTAAATAAGCCCTTTGGAGGTTCGCACCCTTCAGGTTGGCATTACTTAATTTTGCACCCTGAGAAACATGTCACAACAGATTGTCAATGGAACTGGAGTTGGAGACGAAATAAAAGAACATAAGGTCACAACCATCATTTGAGTTCTCGTATCAATTATCAAGCTTGATCAAGTTAGCAGGATAAGTTAATGAATAATGAATGAACCAGCATATCGAATTAAGCTATTATAAGTACATGCATTAACTAAGTCCTGGTAATTTCCGTTCTTTTACCTTCAAATTGGCTCCTTCAAGATTAGCTCCCTCTAAGTTGGCATCAGTAAGATCAGCATTCTAAATATCCAGAGATTAAGCATATGCCAGGAGAAAACCACAATCAGTCGAGAAATAAATGACAAGCATAATAAAAGAAAAAAAAACAAAAATTACAGAAATTCTTCTATTCTTCGACATTACATTAATTAATAGTTTCGCTCAAACTGAGGTTATTTGTTTGATCAGATTCACAATAATAAAATATGTTACGTAATTCTTACTCAATAAGAATTAACAGCTGCACGTTAGCATAAAAAGGATATAATTACAGCTCAACCCTATGTTCTATGCTACTTAGAATTGGATGAGTGTTACATACAGGTATGCTCAAAATTTTACATGTCTTTTCATGTATTGGGAGTGCACATGAAGAGTCATATCTCCATACACATCCGAAAGAAATTGTCAAACATGGGTGTCATGGTATTTCAAGAAAATAAAGGGTCAGAGCAATATAGCCTATGTGACAAGACTTTTTGTTTTCCCTAAAGTATTCATGTCCAACACTGGTGTTCGACAAAGATTTGGACTTAGACATGGCAAATATATTAAAAAACTTAGAAAAAATTTGAACAAGGTTAATGAATTTATAGTAAGCTAAGGTCTTGCAGTATATACGCATTTTATTCAATTTAATGATAACCTGCAAGTGTGCAGAACGGAGATTAGCCCCACAAAAGCTACAACCTATCAAGCAAGCATCTGCAACATTGGAATTCATGAAGATAAATCAACATTTCAAACCAGAACAGTAAGCAGTAGCATTTTGTAAGAAATTAACTAACTGTAAAAAGCAGGTATATTTACCTTGAAGATTTGCACTTTGAAGATTAGCACCAGCTAGTAAAGCCCCACGAAGATTTGCACCAGTAAATTCACACCTTCCCTAGGCAAAAGTAAAACCATTGAGAACACAGTTCACAAGAAAACGCAGAACGTAAAACAAGCCAAGTATCTTACTCACGCAAAGTTGCATTGTGAAAGATGGAGCCCTCGCATCCACATCCTGTAACAAGAATGGAGATGATAAATATAATCTATAATCCATCAATCAGGTGCACTCTTAAGTTTGAATGTAATCCAAGTGTGGCTAAATGTAATTAGGACTTACCTGAAATTTTGCACACTGAAGATTGCCCGTGAAAAGAACACATTTTAAGACATGCAAAGCTGAATCCACAGATGAAAGATCCTGCAGAATAAAAGTATAAAAGAAAACAATGAAAAGAAGTGCAAAATCTAGCAGCATTGTCGGTTTCACTTCCTGACAGGATCTTCTCTGTAGAAAACCAAGAAATTAACAAGAAACTTGGGATCAGAAACAATTACCAACTTAGAGAGATCAAGAGCAGAAAGATCAATTCCTCGAAATCTAACTCTTTCAGATTGTATGCACTTGATGATATCAGTACGAGTCAATTCCGCACAAGAGTCTTCATCATCCTTCCTCTTATTAAGAGTAGAATTAATTCCTTCTATCAGTCCCTGACATTATATACACAAAATAATATTATGGAACAAAATGTCAACAAGAGTTGCATTATTCTGTCTGAAACAAGCATCATCCTTAAACAACATGAAGATGCAAACAACAAGGGTAAGAAGCCAGATGAGTAATGTTTCACATGGTTATTCTGAAAACCAGGATAACTGATCACAAGAATAGACAAGCACCATATATAATATATTGTCGTGTATGTATTTTGCTTTTCTGAAAAATATTGCAACTAACAAATTAATACTTAGAAAGAAAAGGAACATAGAATATAATGCTATGATGTTCATTAAAGCGACTCGTGAAGCATATCTTCTTTTCCAATTTCATTTTTTTATTATGATCCACATACTAACGTAACAAAATAAGCAATGAAAAATTAATAGTAATATTGAATCAGTGCATAGACCAGCCCACATCCCAAACCACAGATCCCTTGAGCATGCCAAAAGGCAGTAAAATAAATTGTAGAATCTCAAAGCACTATAATGCTTGACCAGATAACTTAAATAGCTTCTAGGAAATGTCATTAAGTGACTTGAATTTGGCAAGAAAAAGTAATGAAATTACATGCAAAAGTAGAAGTGGATAGTAGAAGCAGCAATATCAGTATGGCTTACAAGTAACTGGTAATATTCTGCCTCTCGTATGAGCTCTGAATAATCAGAATCTGTCAATGTAGGAACAACACCATCCTTAACCAGTTTAGAATATGCCGGAAATGCTTACCATCCCTATCAACAAAGACATATCCCTGCAAGAATATCAAGAAATATGACTATCCGTAAAAAAAGTTCTTCACATCGAGAACTCCAATATGAATTATATCAGAAATGAATTTTAATTTCTCTATCAAAACAAAAAACTCTCCAGGACCAACTTTGCTATGCTAGCACCTGTATGTTGTACAATCACCTGAAATAATACCTAAGATGTAGCTCATCAAAATCTACAATTACCGCATCAACATCTGTGGTCAAAGCCTTTTGGTAAGTGAAAAGGAAACAAGACTTCAATAAAAATCACAATGTTTATTTGAGTTTCAAGCATATGCTCTAGATATATATAAATTTCAAAGGTAATAGTTCTGATACGAACTGTGATAAATTGTACATCAACAAACCCTTCATCTAAACAACATGAAGGTGAAAATCAAATCATTCCCATAAGCAAAAATATTCATTGGAAAGTAGAAAAACTACATTGCACCAAACAAATGGATTGCATCATTAACTCCCCATAATAAGAAAAAAAAAATCAAACTAAGAAAGCCAACATCAGTAAATAACATCTTCTTACATTCTTAAAGGCGAGGAAAATTGTCCCATAACAAATAGAAAATTCTAAACTTCCTATTGGAACCAGAATTACAACAAACCAAAAGATTCACCATTAAGCATACAAAGGAAAATGCAAAATATAAAACCCATAAGGATCCATTGCATCAAAAAAGGAAAGTATTCAAACATGGAAAAAAATGCATATATACCTTCTCAGCATCCTGACATACTGTATGTCGACCACTAAACATAGCAGCCAACATGGAATCAGGCTCACGACAGGTCAATGTATCAATAGTAGTACAAAATTTCTTCCACCTGCCCACAATTATTTTTGATTAATAAAAGGAATTAACTTTTAATGTCAACAAAAAGTGACACCCAGAAAGGAAAAGCAGCAAGTTCACATATGCATAGATAACTTAGGTCAGTTTCTCAGCAACCAAACAGGAAAACAACAAGGTTAGTGAAACACCCAATTCAGCAAAATCAATCAAAGTGCTCGAATTAGGTCAATATCCGAGCTAAAAATCCAATAGAAAAAATGGGTTTCTCTTACATAATGAATCCATGAAACAAAATTCTAACTTTAACTGACAGAATTGAAATGAATTAGGTAGAGAGATGGTAGAAGCGTGAGAGAGTTACCGATGTTGAGTCGAATAAGGGAAGACAAATCGGAATGTCTCATCATTAGGGACTGAGAAGGTTAAGAGGCAAAAAGAGTTTAACGAGTGAGATTTAGCTTAGCAAAGCACATGGTTTTGAAATTTATACGATTTGCAGTGTGTCCTAAAAAAATTGAAAAGGCTGATCGAATCGGTTTAAAAAATGAAACGACTGTTCATTTGCTGGCCTATGTAAAGGTAGCAGATGGGTTGGGTCGTGTTGACAAACCCCATTATTTGCAGCAACAGGCCTGATATGGCATGACATTAGTCCACTTATGTTTCGATGCTTGGAATGAAATAGCAATTAGTGGGATAAAACTAAGTTATTGTGTTCGTTTATATTCAGATATTATATTAAACAAGTTTGACTTTGATTTTGAGTATTGGGATGGTTGATGTTTGGAGTTTGTGTTCAAGTCTTGTCTTACATAAATATTATGGTATATTATCATAAAAAGTTTGGTGAAAAAGAAATATATACAACAATGATAAGTAAATTTGCATCACCAATAAATATCAGAGAAGTACCACCATAATCAACCATTATATAGTATTTTAGTCCGCCACCACCAAACTGCACCAACAATGAACCCTGGTTAAAACAACAATGCTAGAGATCCCCACCTCAATGTCTTTCATCAATGGTGATTACAAAATCAATCCCCAAACTAAATTGATAGATGTTAGGTTGCCTAACCTCTTATATTTATATTAAACAAATTGGTTTTGATTTTGAGTATTAAGGATGAATAAAGTTTCAAGTCTCATCATACACAGATGTTATGTTTGACCATCATAAAAATTTAGCGAATGAGAGATATACACAACAATAACAACTAAACTAGTAGTGCCAAAAAACTATAAAAGAAGCATCACCATAATCAACCACTTATAATAGCATCCTAGCTTCGTCACCACCAAATTGCACCAATAATAAACTCCGATAACAACAACAATACTAGCCTCACCCCAAATATCTTTCATCATGATGATGTACAAAAACCAATCTCTAAAATTAAATTCATCCTAATTTCTTAGATACTCTTTAAAAACAAAATCCCTCAAAACAAAATGAAAAGTAAGAACTCATAGTTGTAAAAAAAATAAAGAAACAACTACGAAAAACATTAAAAACTGCAATACTACACCGTTAACGCTTTCAAATAAAAATAATAGATAGTCGTTTTTATCGATTGCAAAAATAGTAGAATGAGCTTTATTTATACACATGCTTTTGTTATCCACTAAGAAAAGTCAAAGCTATTAAAAAAAGAAAAAGGAGATACAAAAGAAATGTCAAAAGATAAAATGTGAGAAAACTAATGTTAAAAAATGGGTTTTTTTTATATTTTAAAGAAACTGTCAAAAAGAAAATGGTGAGAAAACTAATTGCAAAAAAAAAATTAAAGAAGAATGATAACATAGGAATTATCCAGCAAAAGTGTAGAACTTATCGTGGAGAGGTGAAAATGCAACAAGGTCTCTACATGCTATTGTTCAATCCATTGCATTTTTCCTCGTGAATTCATGTACCAGCATTGCTCAGCTAGTTCAACATTAGAACGACCACCAAATCAAATAAAGGTAGTCGTCTGCATAAAAATGAAAACATAAATGTGAGAGATTGAAAATTGACAAAAAAAAAAATAAGTAAAAAATTATATAGAAGAAAATTCAAGTAAAGTTAAATATAAACGAACAAAAATTAATTAAGAATTGCATTCGGCTTTTTTTAAAGAAAAATTCTTTCTATCTTTATTTTGAAGGTGATTAAGTGTTAAACAATTATAATATAAAAATTATTAAAAATATATATTTATTTAAAATCTACGTGATATAATAATTTATTTCTCTATTTTAATAAAATGTCGAAAGATAAAGTATGCCGTTTTATCTAAATTTGTTATAATATATAAGTTCATCAACAACCATGGCATGCTCATTATGTACTTTTAAACATTTTTCTTTATTGTTAAGTAATGTATTATCGTCTAAATGCATCTTAAATTACAATATAATATCAATAAAATGTCTGAAATGTTAGCATATGCGTGTATGGATGTCATGAACATCAAGTATATCCACCAGCTGTTGGCATGCAAAACCCAACGTGGCAGCTACCAAAACCCCAACATTTTTTTTTGTTTTATTTTTGCCTTATCCATCGATATAAATGGGAGATTCATTCAAATTCCCATAGGCACACCCCTTTTTTTTTTCCTTATCCTCAAAAACAAAATAGAAATTAAGTGAGTTAGAATTTGAAGTGTTGAAAGGTTGAAGATGGAGAGGAAGCATCTTTCTTCCATTGCCAACCATGTTCTTCGAACAACTGCACAGTATATATCATATCAAAACACTCATATATATTAATTTCTAATATGTACATGGTTTAAAAAAAATTTATATGCTAATTTATTACAGGACTAGGTACTTCAGTGGAACATTTGGTGGAGAATTTGAAGCTGGATGGAACCCTGAAGTTGGTGATTATTGAGAAATTGATGGAATTTTGCAGCTCAAAAGCCTTATCAGTTTATGTCAAACTAGAAGAAAGGTAAACAATGGATCATATAGCGGTCACATATGACATGATGCTTGCTTGGAGAACCCAGTGTGCTCTCCTTGAAAACTCAAGCATGAGTCTTATTGATTTTAACTTTGCAATTTTGTGCTGAACTGTTACAACTTATCTGTTGATGTATTCTCTATGCATAGGAAACGAAGATTCGAAAATATCAGTAAATTGCACTGATCTGGATGATATCCCTCTTTTCTATTCGGACTTGATGCCACTCCTCGTAAGTCAATTTATTTCTCATAATTCAGTTGATTAAGTAAGTCATTAGCCTTTTGCAGATTGATGTGTTGATGAACCTGTTAGCTTGCTTATATAGTTTAGTATCGAGAAAGCGGTCTATCATTCTTGGGGTATAGTGATTAGTGTGCTTTGTTGATAGGTTAATGATGGACCAAGTGTTGGGGAAGATGCTTTTGCATGGTTGGGATCATTAGTTCCATTAGTTGCAGATATCGTTAACGGAAGATTCACATTCGAAACCCTGACCGCGCGACCGGAAACCGGCTCTTTTTCCCTGCATATGATAAGTTCCTAAAGGAGATTGACAAGTAAGCCTTGAAACTCTGCTTGAATGAGTAAGAAAAAAACTTGAAATTCTTTCATAGGAGGATTACTTATGATTAGTATAATTGTCAGTGGTGGTACTGCTTACATTCATATAATTGTAATTTCATCTTACTGGCACAAACATCAATGGGGGAAGTTCTTTGCAATATTCTAAGTGCTTTACTTGTTTTTTTTTCATTCAGTTGCATGAAGCATTTGCAGAAACAAGCAACACCAAAAGGTGTAGAGTTAGCTGATGATGAATATATATTGCATGTCGAAGGAACGGCTACCACGCAAAGAGTAGTGCGCCATATTGAAGGAACAAGTTGGCCCGGTTCGTGCTTGATTTCTTTTATTTTGGTTCAGTAATAATGTGCAGGCATTCAAACTATATTTATCTTATGGTCATTTAAGTCATTGCTACTTAGAATTATGTAGTTCAAAGTTACTTTTCAGGTAGGCTTACGTTGACCAATCATGCTCTCTTCTTTGAGGCCTCTGGAGTCTTGACATATGATGATGCACTTAAGATCGATCTTTCGAGGGATATAGAACATGGTGTTAAACCAGCTGCCACAGGTCCATGGGGTGCTCCACTTTTCGACAAAGCCATAATCTATGAGTCACCCGACTTGTAAGTATATGGTTGCAAAGAATATCGTTGATACTACCATTAGTATGATTATGATTTCAAAGTCAGACATTATAACATGTAGGTAAAAGATTAATGATCTGCTTGATAATTGGAGTCAGTACTAGTTTGATGGGGAACATTCAAAGTTGTTGAAAATTTTGATGTTTGAGAGACTAAACAGTCTGATTTTTCTAGCCAAGAAGGAGTTCTGCTGGAGTTTCCAGAGATGACAAGCTCCACAAGACGTGGCCATTAGCTAGCACTCACAAAGGAGGTACTGTTAATGCACAAATTTTTATCTAAATTTAAGGCGGAAAGTCCGATACAAGCATGGGAGATGCACGCAAGGACCATTTTGAGCATCATAAGGCTTCATGCAGCAAGAGAAATGCTAAGAATCTGTCACCAGATCCCACAAATTCTTGATTTTTGCCTTATACGACGAGTTACCTAAGGGGACTATGTACTCGAACAGCTTGCCGAGAGTCTAAATAAGGTAAATATCGCACAACCATGTAGTGCACACTCCATACTGAGAAAAATGAACTTCTCGGAGCCAACTATATCGGAAATAGAAGAAAAGGAGTGAACGAGAAGAGGGAAACTATTGCAGGCAGCGAAAACGATGATAAGACTTCACTAGAGACTGCGATTAATCAAACAAGAAAGGAAGAAGGGAAGTTGTTAATGCTAAAGAAGCAATTGAAGGGCTGAAAGATGAAGGGATCAGTGAAAATGCTCTCATTCTTATGGTAATTACACACTCTTTCCACTCTAATGCCCATCATTCAGTTTCCGAGCCAAGTAAACTTTTTTATTTTTCAGTTGAAATCGAGATTCAATTACTCTTAGCATATCTTGCTTTCTAAAGAATAGATCATAGGATTGATACAAGAACCTTGGTATGTATCACACCCTTTCTTTGGCAAATATAGGAGCTACTAAAGCCACTCAAGAGTGGATTCGTGTGGTTTTGGAAAACACTTTCATGGGAACGACCGGGAACAACCCTTGTCGTAATTGCCATAGTTACAGTAATTGTGTACAAGTAAGTTGGTTTTGACACAAATCCAAGTCCGAGAAAATAATAAAACAACTATGAATCATTATCATTCATGTCGTTGGTGCTGCAGGGAGTGGGTTGGCAAGGCGATATCTGCAGGCTTGCTTGTATTGGTGGCAAAAATGATCCAAGCTAGACAAGAAAAGCTCAAAGACAAACAAAAGGAGATAACCGTGTGCACTGCATTTGAGCCGACTGCCTCGACGAGGGAGAACATAGTTTCAGCTCAATATATGTATATGACGATTTGCCAGATAATACACCAAGCAAATGTCACAATTCTGAAATTGCATTCAGTCCTGGTTTCAAGGGCACCCAAGGTATAACTCATGCAATGAAATGCATTCTTTTAGGTATTTATTTCACTTATTCTACAAAATTATATGCTATAGAATCGTTTTGCTGAACCAAATTAACAGGGTTGCTTGTTTTGTTTCAGCATGCAATGTGATGATGGTTGGCATCACTGGTTTGGCGATATTGTTTGCAGTAACTCCATTGAAGTATTTGATAATAAGTGCTGTATTTCATTGGATGATAATGAGGTCAAAGCTAGGGAAGTACATGAAAAATAACCAAAACGAAAGGCGAGTGAAAGAATGGTGGGATTCTATCCACCTACTCCTGTTCGAATTGTCGATCAATGCTATGATCTGCAAATCTGTTGTAAAAATGATCTAGATATCTGTTGTACTTATATATATATAGAATTTATATTTCACCATTTAATAACTACTGTAATTATTATTTTTTAATGTAACAACCACTAATATTTTAATTAAAATTAGACTAGAGATATAAACTTATAATTTGAGAGATCACTAACATTTGAGTTTTATCTCTTAAAATTAATATAGAGAATATTTGAAGGATAAAAGTGCGGGTAATATCTCTTAAGTGTAGACAGAAAGCAACATCTCACAGTTGACCTCATAAGCATCAAGTCACTTTCGCAAAATATATAGATGAGAGCAACATCTCTCACACACACATCAAGTCATATTCGCAAAATATAAAATTACCATCACAAAAAAGAAGTTAAAGAATAGATGGCGAGCAACATCTCAATCCCTCACAAGAAAAAAAGAGAGAAGATTAGATTTTTATTGTTTCATTTTGTGATTTTGTTATAAATTTGATTATATTTGAATTGTTATTATAATTTTGTAATTTTATAAGTTTGGATACGAGGATAATTTAACTTTTCTATTTTATTATTATTCATAATTTAATAAAGTTAATTTTATTTTTAAAAAATCATATAATATAACAAAATCATATAATTAATAATTATATATAATAAAAACAAAATATTAATATATTTAATAAAATATTTAATTCTCCCAATATCTCAACTCAACTCAACTCTTTTGAAGAAAAAACATAATTAAAACAATTAAACTGTAAAAAGGAGAAGCTATATTTAAGGGCTTTTATCATGCAACAAAATATCATAGTTAAACCATGAGCCTAAAATAAATTATGAATGAAGGTAGTTTCGATATTATTATTTTTATTAAAATATCATAAATTGTGATTTTGTACATTGAAGGTAAAAGTAAATTTTACTCAAATAATTTTGTAATAGAAAAGCAAATTTTATGCGTTTTTGACCATTTTTATGCTAAAAACTTGAATAAACTACCAGATTCCTTTTATCAAATTAGAGGTGTTTGGTCCAAGATTATTTCCGGTAGTAGGATTATTGGAATATAAGATTATTTAGTAAATTATTAAGAATAACATGTTATTTTATTTAGTTAGATATCAAAATTTTTATTGTTTTATTGACGAAAAGGAATATTACTTAAAACGTATTTTACTACATTGTCCTTCAGGGGCGGAGCTAAAAAAAATTTCAGGAGGGCTGAACTAAATTATAAAATTTTTAAGAGATTCAAAAGTAATTTTAGCATGCATTAATTTACAGTTTTATTATTTTTGAAGGGACTAAATAATTTTTTTTTTTCATATTTAGGAGTTTAAAGTATAACTTTACCATAGATTAATTTATAATTTTATTATTTTTAGAAGGACTGAACTAAATTTTCCATTTTAAAGGGAGCCAAAGCGAGCCCTCCTAATTTCTTTTTTTTAATATTGAAAATTTAAATTTCAAAATATTAAAATCAATTAAATAAACTGTTGAAAATTTTTTATCCCGTATAATGTTAGCCAATTTGTTATTATAATATTGAAATTAATTTACTTAATTACTTTAATCTCCTTCTAAAATTTAAAATTTTATTTTATATTTCCAAATTAAAATGAAATCAAATAACTCATATTTAATAATTGTCTATAAAACCCAAATTTCTTTTAATTATATAATCTTGAAAGTTAAATCTTCCAATAAAGTAAAGAAAAATTATAATTAATTAAATTTATCTTCAACGTGAAACATAATCCTAAATTATTTTCATAACTTTTTTATTCAAAGAACAAACAATTAATTAATTTCAAGAATTTTTCTTTGCTTTTAGTTTAGCATAGAAAATTCAAGATTTTACAATCAAACGAAATTTAAGTTTCGTAAACAATTATTAAATATGAGTTATTTAAATTGATTTCATTAAGGATAATTTAGAAATATAAAATAAATTTTAAAATTTATAAGGAGATTAAATTAATTTAAATATTATAGTAGCAAATCAATTAGACATAACAGAGGAATAAAATTTTGGCTCAAATATAAAAATAGTCACTAAAGTATTACCCGTATTTTATTTCGGTCACTAAACTTTTAATTGTTTCTATTTTGGTCACTATTTCAAAATCAAATTTTTTGGTCACCTGAATGTTAACATCCATTTGAAATTTGACGGCAATTCTAATGTGAGCTTCATTTTATTGACCTAATAACAAATTTAGCTCCTAATATTTACACATTTTATCAATTTGATCCTAAATGTAAAAAAATCAACAAATTAGCCCTCAATGTTTGTAAAACTTGTCATTTTAGTTCAAATTCTAAAAGAATTTATAAATTTAGCCCTCAACATTTACAAAATGACAAATTTTGATTTTTTTTTTGTAAAAGTTTATTCCAAGTTGGAAGTTCTGATACATTTCACAACTCATTGATGAATGCCATGGAACTCCACATCCCACACATATAAACCTTTGATGAACAGGGCACTCAACAATACTATTGTCTGATTTCAAACTTCAGCACTGCTCAAATTTCAAACTGCTATTAATGTTTGGTGATAAAAAATTTGATTTCGAATAGTTTAATGACCAAACTAGAACACAGACAATACTTTAGTGACCATTTTTGTACTTCACCCTAAAATATTTTTTCAACAATTTATTTAATTGATATGAATATTTTGAAATTTAAATTTTCGAGAATGAAAAAATTAATGCATTTTTTTAAATTCTATCATCTTTTCACTTAACCCTTGATATTTTACCCGGATCAAGACTTAAAAAACAGGTTTTGTTCGGTGACTAAAATGAAAGTGACCTAAAAGTTGGTGACCAAAATGAAAATGTAAATATGATTTGGGCAAGTACAATCAGCCGTCATCAAGGATTTAATAATTTAATGACTAAAATGAAAACACCCTAAAAGTTATGTGATGAAATTGTAAGGAATTTTTTACCAAAAAGAAAATGCACTAAAAAGTGGGTGACCAACCGAACAATTTACCCTAAAAATATCGTTAATAGCGACATCAACAAGAACGTAAATTTGGATGAAACATAAATTAAAAAGTAAACGTGTAAATTAGCGGTGTTGTGGTCGGATAAAAACGTGAAAAAGGGAATGAATGGAGAGTTGAACCAAGATTGGAGCGGTGCCAAAAATTGATGATGTTGTTGAAAGGGATTAATCTCCCAAACCTCAAAAACTTCTAATCATTCAATCACTATCACCCTTTTTTATTAAGCTGTCACCATGTTTCGAAAACACTACTTATTGGAATCCAATGTCCTCATTTTTCTTACATTTTCCTCCAATTTTCTTTTTAGGCTATAATTTTAAAAATTACAAAAATACACATGGACGGCAAGAGTGGGAAGGGGTTTTGACCATTGCTTTTACACTAAAAGTCTTTCTTTTGTTGTTGCGGAGAGAGTCTTGCGTTATTAAAATAGAGAATGGATTTTAGGCTATGATAAATGTCTGGGGGAGTATGCAATCTTTGAAGCTGAGCTATGGGACATCTTAGATGGGTCAACTCTTTTTTATAATCGAGATTATGAAATAGTGTTAATTTGATCTAATAATGTGGAGGTTGTGAAATCTATCTAAAACTTCTCAGCGAGGGCATAAAATTTTACTCTGATTAAACGAGTTCATCAATTTTTGCCAAAAGATAGACGATGAATCTTATAACACATCTCTAAAAAAATAACAATTATGCTAACTGCCTAACCAAAATGATATTCGTGTATCGTAAACTTTTTATTGCGTTTTTATGTGGAGGATATTTATGATTTATGGGTTTTAAAATTTAAATTCCAATATCATTTTGACTTTTTAATTCTTAAAAAGTTAATCTAAGCTCCATATTCTCACTAGCTCATCACATCATCACAATGAGTTGTTTTTCCCCTTTTAAGTCAATAACAACATAAAATCAATTTATTTATTAACATTTTAAGGTGGTTTTATAGTAAGAAAAATATAATTAATTAATAACTTTTTTTAATCAATAAAGCAATGTAATTAATGCAAAAAAACGTTTCTTAACATAGTGATTCCATAATTTCAATAAATGCATATTGACATTTTGTCATCTATCCAAGAAACGTGAATAAAAACATTTAGCACTCATTTAATATAAAATATTTTTAATTATTAAATATTTTATGTAAAATAAACTGCATTTAAAAAAATAATTTAACTCTTAAATAGAATTTATTAATTAAAAACAAAAAAGTAAATAAAAATGCATAAATTCAAAAAAAAAAAAACTAGGGGTCGGTTACAGGCAGTATTCAACTCTCAATCTTGGTGCGGGAAAGCTTTACAATTTACCCAGAAAAAAAAAAGAAAAAAAAAGAAAGAAAAAAACTATAGGAAACAGCCTTTTTCTCTTTTATCTTTTCCCACTTGTTATCCATAGTTTTCTTTGCTCCTTCATATATTTATATATAAAATATTCCCTAAAACTATAAAAGCTTTTTCCCAGTGTTCATGGCCCCTAGTTTTGCAGTCTCTCCCACCCTTATATATACCACCTTCTCTCCCTACAGTCTTTCCCTACAGTCTTCTACCCTCTTTTCACATATTTCCACAATTTTCTTTTGACACTTCATTATGTCTTTTGCCAATATCAAAGCTTATCTTCTTGATTCAAACCAACCCATTTACACTAATCTGTATTGAAAACCCTTGAAAGACTTGCTTTTTCTTCGTGGGATTTTTGTGTTCTTTATTGGGTTTCTTTTTTTGTTTTTCTTGAGTTTTAAGACTCCGGGGTTTTGTTGAATGAAATCAAGCTTTATGATGGTGGATGGTGGTGGATTGATGGATCAAAGGAAGGGTATTATGAAAATAAGACATGTAAACAACAAGGTGAGATACGTTAAGAGACCAATCAAGAAGAAGAACAACAGATCATCATACAGGGAAAGAAAAGATCCTAAAGTGCTACAAAAGCTGTTTGATTCATGTAAGGAAGTGTTTAAAGGCCCTGAAACTGTTCCATCTGATTCTGATGTCAACAAGCTATGCAGCATTCTTGGTAATTAAGTTAAAATTCCCTGTTCTTCTTTCAGTTTGATTTTTTGTTTAAAAGAAGCAAGAAAAAAAATGTGTTTTTTTTTTTGGGGGGGGGCTTTGTTCATGCAGATTTTATACATGATATTCAACAAATTTGAATTCGAAATATTAGCATTTTTTCATAAATGCATGTCGGTGTCTCGGAATTTTTAGTGCATAAAGTTGATAAGTTTATTTACTATCATGTATATATCCTGATTGCCTAGCTAGTGTTTATCAATGAAATTGAAGAGTAATTACAAAAACTGGAGTTTATAACATTTTTTGATTAATTATCTGCTTTAAGATTTCACATATATTTGTCCCTGTTCAATATCCCACATCACAATGTGATGTACCCTAATATTTCATCAAAAACTATGGTCCACAACGTGTGTGTATATCATATATGCATTTATGTATTGGACCAAGTAATTTATCAAGCATTACCTTCAATTTGTATATGTATATGTATATGTATATGTATAAAAGAAGTTTGGTTATTTATTTCAGATGAGATGAAGCCAAAACATGTGGGCTTAGCAAAAACATGCAGTTCTTCAAATCTAAGAGTGTGGAGAAAGGAACTCCAAGTGTTGCATATACACCCATTTACCAATGCGATGAGTTCTCGGTTAGTATATGCCTTCTCTTCTGTCTCATTTAATGAATTTGGTAATATTTCATCTATTTTAAAATATTTGTTTTGTGATAATCGTGTATTTTGATTCGTATGAGTTCATACCAACGCATTGATATCTTCTTTACAAGTTAGGGTGAAGGTGGTAATTAGTGTTGCATACATGCAAGTGTATATATATTGATTATTTTAAAGATTTTCTTGTACTGATATCCTTGTTTCAATATACACAGAATGTTTCAAGAAAAATGAAAAATGTTTAAAGACATTAATACGTTGTTGTTGTTTTGCTGTGGTGCAGCTTTGCATTTTCTTTCTTGCAGCAAATGCTGTCATCCCTCTCCATAATCATCCAGGGATGACTGTTTTCAGCAAGCTTTTGCTGGGAGATTTGCATATAAAGTCGTACGATTGGGTGGATTCTATGCCGCCACCTGAATCCCAGCGTAAGAATCTATCTTTTGCTTGCAAGAGCATCCGGACTGAGGCAATCCATTCATGTATTTCTTTTGCGCGTTACAGCGAGATTGGCAAGGTTGAAAGTCGATAGCGTGTTGAAAGCGCCATGCAAGACCTCAGTGTTGTATCCTACAACAGGAGGTAACATCCATGAATTTAAAGCCGTAACACCATGCGCTGTGCTCGATGTTCTCGGCCCTCCTTACTCTAAAGACGACCGTGATTGTTCTTATTACAAAGAGTTGCAACACTCGGCTTTGTCAAGTAAGTGAAAGCTTTGCCCCATGATGTTTCATTACAAACTATCACAAATATATACAAGAAAAAAGCATGGAATGCAAATACATACTTTGATTGCTTGTGGAATGTGCAGATGGAGAAAGTAGTAGAGTGAATGAAGGAGGAAGTGATTATTTGAGATGGTTGAAAGAAATTGAAGTGCCCCAGGATTCACACATGGAGAGAATTGACTACTGGGGTCCTCAGATCGTAGATTAGGATCTACGTTATTACAAACATATTAAAAAAATGTTAATTAGCCACTGGTGTAATGATAATACAAGAGTTTACATTGTCATTATTATGTTGTTAGTCGATAACTAATCTACCTTGGATGTTTTTTATTTCTTTATCTTATAAAAGCATTATAAAATTATATCAAAGTGAAAGTTTGGATTTTTCAAAATGACCTGGAATTAAAAGGATAAGTAGAATTAAATAATAAGTAGGATAAATTTTTCTACAAAAGGATCAATTTTTTTTCTAACATATAGGAATTATTTTATTCAATTTTTAAGTAAATGAGGTAAAATATATTCTATAATTTCATAATACTTTTATCAATTAAACTCGTGTGATTTTTGTCCAAAATTCAAATTAAATCATAAATTAGAATGAATGTGGAATGCAGCAAGTGCTTGGATTTTAATCTACAATTTTTCCAAATAAATATTGACTTATGATTTGATTTGCGTTTTTTGAAAAAAGAAAAAGAAAAAGTCTTTGTTCTTGAGTTATTTCCAAAATTTTTAAGATTTTTCTATAATTTTATGAAATTTTGATTTTTTTTTAATTTTTTAAAGAAATTTAAGATTTTATACCATTCCGTTTTTTATAATTTCAAATATTAATATTTAAAAATCAATTTTTAGACTTTTTTAATTTAGTTTTTTAAAATTTTATGAAAATTTTAGAATTTTAACATTTTTTGCATAATTATAATTTTTATAATTTCAAAAAATAAGCTGTGAATTCTTTTTTATATATAATTTTGTAATTATTTAGAATTTTTTTAGAATTATCATTAAAAATAAAAAAAAGGAAAATATCAAATTGACATTTTAACTACACTTCAAGGGCCAAATTAAGTAGTAGTGAAAATAAGCTAATGAAACTCATCATCAGTCCATTACCAACAATGAGTAACCAAAAAAAAGGTTAATTTATAAATTTTCATAATAAAGTGACTAAAACAAAAAGTTTATTAATAATAACGTGACCAAAAGTATAAATTACCCAAAACAAATCCAATCCAACAATTCCGAATGATTGATTCAATAAATACACATTTTGAGCACGTTTTGGATATAGCTTTTTCTGGTTTGCCAGGTTGGGCTCACGGTTTAGGAAATTTTTTATTTGGTCTCAAAAATACAATTGCTTGAGGGCTGAGGCTCAGAATTAAGATTTATGCCCAAAATTTGACCCAATCTTTTGTCAACAGGGTTATATTATATTGGAAAAGTCAGAATTATTTTGAAAAATGTCAATTTTTATTTTGGAATTTAATTTATTATTTATAGTTGATGTTTATTTTATAATTAGTATTTGGGGTTCGTGGCTGTCATTCATAATAATATTATTTTTAAAATTCGTATACATAAAAAGAAGTACATTGTACCTTATCATTACATCCATCACTTAAAACTTTCAAATGAATTTGATCTTCTTTCTTCTTGCTCTCCGAGGAAAATTCCCAGACTTGATTCAGGTGATGATAACAACCAAAGGTCTTTTACATAGAGATAATCTTCTATAGTATCAATGTACATGTTTTGTTCTTTCTCTCCATTTTGATGTGATAAGTTCAATGTACCTCTAAAGTATGTGACTTGTCTTTTCTCTTTTGGTACATGAATCATTTGGTTAATGTATCTCTAAAGTTCAACGAATGTACTCTAATTATACATTCAGCATTAAAGATATATGATTTTGTCTAATATAACCTACTAATACCCAATGGTGTATATAAAGTAATAAATCAATTAATTTTTTATGTGGTCATGAAAAACATATAAATATTTTTAATTTCTGAATAAAGTATAAATTTTTTTAAAAAATAGAGCTAAGTAAACTTAATGTGAAGATCTAATAAACATTATATTTATGGGTGAAAAAGAATTATACAACAAATATATTTTATTAAAATTTCACATAAAAATTAATTAATGCTTTTATTACAATCATAAAGTTGATTGTTTATCATGGTATTTTAGGTTAAAATCTTATTATGGTTATTATTTTTATTGATTTATTATATGAAAAAACAAAAATACCCTAATGAAAATATAATTTCTAGAGAAATTCAGTTGAAGACGGCCCTCCAAGAAAAGAGGACTTTCCTCCATCCAAACAAATTCATCAACTAACATTCAAAGCAAAATTTGCTAAATCTATGGGCAGCATGGAACATAACAATCCCCATGCTCTGTTAGCTCCAGTGACCACGTGGATTGGCTTTACGCTAGCTTAATCTAACCCCAGACGAACACTGCAATGCTGGTGTCATCACCCGCGTTGCACGATTGCAATTGAGGTACTTTCCTAGCAAGAGCTCCATCAGAGTCACGAATGATAGCACCACCCCTGCATCAACAATCAAAGCAGCATCAATATTAAGCTTCATAGGTCCTCTCGGTGGCAGCTTCCATTTGTTGGGAAAATGGGTAGCAAAGTTGTTTTTAACAATAAAGGATGCATCAAAATCATCATCCTAACAAAATACACCACTTCGCAAGCATCATCGCACCTCCTTCCAAATTTCCTCCTATTTTAAACTGTCCAAATCGATTCACACCACCTACGAAATTCCTCAATTCCAAGTTTTGGGTAGTAATTGGTTAGCCATTCAAAGAAAGAGTTTCCTTCAACTCCAAAGACTTTAGATGAGAAAGCCAAGAAGTCCCAAACTTTAACAAGAGAGCAACACGCAAATTTATTTCATCACCATCTCGGCACATGCAACATGAAAAAGGCATCGAAATTATATGTCGAGCTAGTATATTGCTGATCAGGAGAATGTTATTCCCAGCTCTCCAAAGGAGCATCTTAATTCTTGGTGGTAACTTAGATAGCCAAATCAGTTTCCATCCCTCCTTGTCCGAATAGTTCTGCTCCACTCTGCCAATACCTTGCATTCTTCCAAGGAGTTTGTAGCCTGTTTTCATAGTGTAAATTCCATTGATCGTCTTTTGCCGATTATGAGTGGAGATCGGTAGCCTAAATGTCGCATTGGCGTTGTCATCACTAAGTCACGATTCCAACCACTCCTGGATCGATGCATAAGATCGCTCACCTTGAGGTTTGGTCACGAGAAATTATGAGAGGTTTGGACAAAACCAGTAACCAAACCAACCAGCCATTTATCTTCCCAAACATGAACTCTATCTCCATTGCCGATTCTCCAAATCAATCCTTCCTCCTCGAAGCAAAGATACTTTCAAATTTATAACTGTAATTAATCATTACTAATAATACATAAGATTGATACTTCAATAACCAACTATTGGATTTAGCAATACAATTATACTTACCATATATAAAAATTTTCAAATCAATATGATATTTTTATCATATTAATACAGAAGTTAAATATTTTCAATATATATTTCACCATCAGATTTATTTTTTTAAATATAATTTTAATTTACTCGGAACATGAAAGACAACAATCAGATTAATCGGATTAAGCAAATATTAATCATACAAAAAATTACCAAACAAACACTTTTAGTCTTAGGAATGAAGAGCAAAGAATAGTTTTAGAATTCAAGAAACCAATAATGGCAGGGGCTATTTAGGAGGCAGAAATCAAGTCATTCAAAGAGAATAATCACCCAACAAATGTACAATAATAGGTTGGAGAAACGGTTTTTGAGTTCGCCACCACCGGCACTGGCAGCAGTGGCGGTGACAGCAGCAGCACTGCCAGTATGGCATTTCTTATTTTTCAGAGTGATGGCAGGTTACCATTGCTAATACTGCAGTTCAGTCAGCAGTCCAGCTCTGCTCCACTATTTCGCGCACTCTTCGGTTGTATTCCCGCTTATTCTCACTAAACATACGAGCTGCTTCCGAGTTTGCTGGAGAGTTCGGGTTCGGATCACAAAGAAGAGACTGGCAAAAGCACAAACAATGGCATTTTCATGTTTAATCTACCTTAATGGAGAAGCTCAGATTCACACTTCCTCAATACTTTTAAGCGAAGTAAACCATGTCAATCAAACTGTGTAACGATGGTTAAAAAGAAAAACCATTTATACACAGTCCCGGAACAATAGTAAACAAGAAAAACCATGTACAAACAGTCCCAAACTCTCATTTTTTCTAAAATACCCATATCTGTTATATTTGGACATAGGTAGAGTATGATCCTTCAAATAATTGAAAAAAAGCATACCCATACTAGATGCATACTCATATTTATAACTGACATTCGCCCCCAAATCAAAGTAACATGATCAGAGAACACTACCAGTAATATAATCTCAGACCATGATTCAAGAAAACAATAACAAAATAAAACGGTTAACCGCATTTATGTTCCAGTTTAAACATAAACATCGAACACAGACACAGACGCATAGCAATAGCTGAACGACATTAATATTGATAACCAAAAAAATTTCGATTAAGCATTCTAGACTGGACAAATATGTCAATGAAAAGTATGGTTATTGCATCAATGAAAATTTTTCAATTATGTAGCAGGAAGCAGATGCACGGGGAAAAAATCTCATGTAAAGAAATATATGTATAACTCATAAAGTTCCGAAATTTGACGAAGTTAGGGGCAGCCATTGGTGAGAAACAAAATTTTTCAGAAAGAAAAATTTAAAAAAAAAAAGAAAGTAAAAAGCCATAGAATGCTGCACCTGAATCGAAGTGAGTATAGCGGCAACATCATATATAGGACTCCACTGATTTTGTAAAATATCGAGACAAATACTCCCATCTGCATAGACTGATCGAACAATGACAGATCATTAGACTGAAAACGAAACAAAAACAATTTGCATATAATCCCACAGATAAAACCAATGAAAACAATCAAGTACATACTATTTGGATGAAACATCCGTGAGACAAACCGAACGGTTGGAGGCTTATTTGGATAATCCTCCATGAACTGCAAAGTCAGCTTGAACGTACCTGAGAAATCTCAATAAAAACGTTGTGTTACATAAGATATACAAATAAGATACCAGTAATTAACATGCCATAAAGTCAGTTATAAGTTACAATATAATTTTATGTTTTAAATTCTCCATTTTATATTCAATTCCCACCAAAGCTCATTAATAGAAAACAAACGAGAAGCACACAAAAAAGGATAAAACTCTAGAGCCATAAACTGAAAACAGTTCATCGACTATAAAACAGATTGCGCAAGATTTCGGCCATGACTCACCTTCATTGACTCGAGAAACCATGCGTGTTCGAATGATGTATTAATACAGTTTCATTCAAAAATTTCAAGGCAAAATGACTAAAAAATCAGTAAGAACTTGTTGAGGGATTCCCGACTCGGCGAAGTGTCGTCCGCCCAGAACCGGCGGAGACCTCAACAAAACTAAAACAGCAAATAGCACAAATTTAATCATTTTTCACCTAAAATCCATAAAAACTAACACAATTAACAGCTCAAATTTCACAAACTACAACAAAATACCATAACAAAACATCAACAGCATAACAAATAACACAAAGTTCATAAAATTCAACAACAAAAGAATAAAATTTTACCGCCATCCCAAGGAGTATCATCAGGCCTGCAAAAATAAACCCAAAAATTCAGGAAAAAAAGACCTAAAATGGAAACCAAAGCAAATAAAAGAGAAAAAGGAGAAATACCCAAAAATGACAGCGTTCCAAAACATGATATTATTATCTTGAGGAGCCCCACTAATACCAGCAGGTGGATCTTGCTGTAGTCTCTTGAAGTCTCTCATCAGCCTCTTCCTTGCTGGGGTTGACATTGCCCTTTCCTTTGTTTTTCCCTAAGACCAACCGAATCTAATCCAAAATATATAAATTGAAAATGGAATCGAAAACCAATTTTTCTTTAAAGAGAAAAGGAGATGAAAGGGAAATCTATCAAATATCCATCTCTAAGATTTTGGGTGCTTCACAAAAGGGAGGTCAAGCTGATCCTTCTTTTTTATTTTGTTTTTTTCTCTTTTATTATTATTAATAATTTGTTTCAGAGAATTAAAAGAAAAATATGGGCGGTGAATGGTCATTACGTGACTGCATGGACAGATGGTATTGCGCCACGTCATTGTATTCGAATATCTATTTTTCTTATTTTTAAAACAAAAATATGGGTGAATAGAATAGTTTTTATATCATGTCTAAATTATCCCCACTATATGTTTAAATATGTTTAAACTCATGTAATTAGATTGGAGTAGATCGAATCATCCGTATTAAATCCTTTAGATTGTGAAGATTAGATCGGGAAGTATTAAAGATTTGTATAAATTTATATAATAAAAATTATAAATATGAGTTGAGCATTTGAAAGCATTTATTCATTCAGAACTTAATTGTAAATAAACATTTAAATTTATAGTCTTTTCTTAAGCCATAAATAATGATTGACAACAATATTCATCTTAATCGAATTAAGGCAAATTGAATAATGAATTATCAAACTCTTCAAAAGTGGGACCAAAACTTCCAAACTGCCAAAGCAACAGAGGCAAAGCCAAAATTGACATTTACTTCTTTTCATGTATATTTGCTTCTGTCATTGTTCCTTCTTTTAACCTAACAAATGGTGTATATTTCTTTCGTTACAATCAAATCAATGTTACATTTACTTATATTTTCACATGAATCATATATATATTCATATATTTATGTCCTATCATATAATTCGGGTTTAGCTTGTTTGTGACATCAAAACTAAAAAAACACATCAAATATCATTCATATCCGACACTAAATCCGAATAACATAAGAAAATACCAGTCAATTAAAAGATAAATCAGTAAATTAATTGGTTACTACTATACAGTAAGGCATGCTATCTATGCATCTAATAGTTACATATATATGTATATAATTTTTCAAATTTCAAGTGATAGAAACAGTATTAGGTAAGGGGTCCCGAACTACTTGGATGAACCTTAAAGACATGGAAGTGAAGTAGATGAGAAACAGACCACCTCCAAGGACACCATCAAGCTTCATGTGTCTCAATGGTAGAACCAAAAGTGCCCATATTAAGGCAGCAATTAGGAAACCCAGTGTTTCAAGGAGATGAGTGTCTTTAGGGATTTCAACAGGTGAAGGGTATCCATACCAGGCAGAGCCAATGAGGGACATGCCTAAACCAAACAGGGTGTTGAAGATGGGACCAGCATAACAGCCTGATATGGCTACTTGTGCACCTTGTGGACCACCATTCAATGCCATCGTCAAGTTGGTTATTAGATCACCAAGTGAGTTTCCCCAAGCCAGGACAGTGAGACCGAGGATGGCTTGATTGATTCCGATTATGTAGCCGAGCGAAATCAGTAAGCTGACTAGTTCTTGAGCTATGATGTAACTCCAAACCACACTCATGAAGAACCCTCCAGCTAACCACGGGAGCAAACAGTTCTTCGGCGGGCTTGATTTTTCAGTTTTCAAATATGCAAGGACCCCAAAGACGGTTCCGGCAAAGACCCCGGTTCCATAAACCAAGCCTGAATTGAAGGTGAGACTGAGATTAACATTGTCATCTTGAAGATCCCAAAGTATAGATAAGAGAATTGGTGCCAATGTGACTGAAACAACTGCAATTGGCTTAGACCATCTTTCTTGGCAAGCAATTGGTATTGTCAATCTCCTAGGTAAATAAAGAGGCATCTCAAGGATCCAAAGCAACAATTTACAAGAACTTGATGTTCTTAAACAAACTCCTTTCTCATGATCATCTTTCACATTCCCTTCCTCGACATAACCGAGCTCTACTTTCTCGATTCTGTTCAAAATTGGTACATTCAAACTCGAATCGGAATCCGTTTTGTCCATATCACCAGAGTTCCAAACAACATACATGACATAAACAAGGGTAACATAAACCATATACAAAGAAGCAAATGCAATTGCTCCCCAAAGACTGATTTTCCCATAAGCCAACATCAAAATCAAGGTTGCAATAACCATGAGAAGGTAACAAACATCTCTTACAAAAGCTGGTTTGTTAACTTGGACATGTTTATGGTGAACCAAAGTACTTATGGTTCCAACCACAACACATGTTACAAAAAAAGCACCACCCAGAACCGTGTTTAAGCCAATATCTTGAGTTCCACTATCCGTGAAAGAAACTATGCTAGAAAACACATCAGGGGCACCATTGCCTAATGACAAGAGTGTAACACCAGCAAGTGTAGGAGACAATTTCAACAAGCTTGACAAGCTTTCAAGGGAATAACAGAAGTACTCAGAAGCTGTGTTTCCCAAAAGATAGAACAACACAAGGAGCCAAAGGATCAAAAGACAATGACCTAAAAGGGGACATGTTCCAAAATTGCAATAAAAAAAGTAAAGATAATCAATGTAGCCTTGAGAGACACATGGATTGTTGAGTTTAAGGGAAGAACATTTGGCTTTGTAATCATCTAAATTCTCTAAGGTCTTACAATCTTGTTGACTATTGCTGCTGGTTAAAACAACAAGAAGTCTTGAAGAGCTAAAACATATAATCAAGAACACACAAGCTACTAAGAGAAATGAAATGTTCAAGAAAATTGTGTACCTTTTGCTTTTGTTCCCAGATTTTGAAATCCAAGTTCCCATTAAAGAAAACCAAAAACTTTCTTACAGGCACAAAAAGGATTGTACTAAATCATGATTATGAAAACTTGGAAAGTCTGGAACTTTGTTTCCCTGTTAGATGAAGTTGGAAGAGAAAAACAAACCCAATATAGGAACGAACCTTAATTTGGGGTTAAAGCAGTTTTCCCAGGAAAGTTTGCTGGTTTTCTGTTGGCTCAGGAAAAAGAAACAAATAGCTTGGACTTTGGAGGGTTCTAGTCCACAACAGAGTGGAGAAAACTTATTAATATGCTTTTTCTTCAAAAAATAAATTTATTAATATGCTTATAGCAGCCGACTTGGCTAAAGAAATATTCGTAAGGATTAAGTAAACAAAGCACATTTCGCCTCATTGGGACACCAGTACCAAACATTAAAAACAGAAGGAAACGAATTACCAATTTTCTTTTATTATTGTTGGTGAAGATTAGAAAGGAAGAAAATAAAAGGAAAAGACAAGAAAAAGGGAAAAAAGGAAGAGAGAGAATGGTAATTAAACTCGATCTAAATGAATGGCTGAAAAGAAGCTACTTTCACTTTATCTAATTGCCGGTGTGTCTAATTTTTACTTTATGTATTATATTTGTATATGTTTTTAGGAAAACTGTGTGTTTAACGGATTTAGGATGCGATAAGAGTTTTATAAAGTATAATAAAAAAATTAATTATATAAATAAATGTGATATTTGTTATTTGCATGTTTTATTAAATAATTATCATATTTTTATAATTTGTTTTATATAATCTTTGCGGATGGTTTTATTATAGTTGTGTTATTAGTATATTATTTCTTAAAATTATTGATTGATTTCCGCGCCAAATTTTTATAAAATAAATTATATTAGTATAATGTTATTCTTTTATATTTTTATTAGAAAACAAAAAATAAAAACTTTTTTCATCTATTTTTTTAAAATTACTCACGTAATAGATGTACCATAATCTTAATCTGATGATCATTATAGTTTTGATTATTACGAAATTCAAAAGCAATGTGAAAAATATGTGAGAGAGATGGAAGGTGGGGCTGCTGTTTCCTTTTATGTATTTAATTTTGTACCAAATTCATTTCCTCTTGAAATGGACCCATACACGTGAATTTGACAACTGACGCATCGTATTTATTTACTATGAATATAAAATTAACGATATGGTAAAATTAGATATTATAATAATATGGTAAAAATAACCATACCCGTAGTAAATGATTAAATTGTATTTTAATTTTTAAAAATTAAAAAATTTTAATTTAATTTTTTAAAACTTATAAAAAATATAAAATAATACAATGATAAATTTATATTTTATTTTACATAAAAATACACAACTAATTAATTTCGACTCCCAAAAATATTATTAATTTCGCCCATGATATCAACTCTCAACCCTTCTCAATCGATAAAATTCAACACATGAACTAATCTATTTTTATAATAAATAACCCGTTACACAATGAAACTAAAAATTAAGATTGAATTTCTTACATTTTACACTACTGTAGATGATTAAGCATGTTATCCTTTTATGATATCTTATTCAAGTTGGTTAAGAAAAATACATTTGAGCAGACTGACACCCAAAACACAAGTTTTTTTTTTGACAAAT
Organism: Gossypium hirsutum; assembly: GCF_007990345.1. Lineage (NCBI taxonomy): Eukaryota > Viridiplantae > Streptophyta > Magnoliopsida > Malvales > Malvaceae > Gossypium > Gossypium hirsutum. The sequence goes on from NC_053431.1 coordinate 123,687,684, forward strand.
TGGTACAAAGAAAAAATTATAATTAGCTATGAAGATGACTGGCATATCAGCAATGGTACTAGGATAAGCGCAAGTGTCAGCTTTTTTGTGGAACAACGAAGAAGCCAAGAATCAATGAGTCCATGCCATAATTTTGATTTTTTATAATTACATTTAAAGTATTAATATAAACTTGTAATTTTGATTTCAACCAACACATATTTTATATATATAAAAAACCCTAAAAGAAGGAAAAATCGCAAGCAAATAAGGCTTCGACTTTTCATTAAATGAGTAAATAAGCAAGAGTATAATATAGAAAAAATAAACCTAAATGTACATTATTCAAAATTCCGAATATAAAATTCAAAATTCCAAAGAGCAAACCTCGTAATACACCCACAAAAGTGGTATAAAAATATTCCTCATAATTATTACGAAACTCTCACTAAAATTTAAATGTGACCGCATTTTGTCGCCCAGAAAAATAGAATTCTAATCATACTAAAATAATCAAAATTTAATTGAAAAAGATAACAGAGTTTAATCGGGAGAAGAATACCAGACATACCCACAACTTTTTTTAAATAATATATATTATATATAAATATGAACATAATCATATTTATAAATATTTACACGTTGTATTGATATATAAGAAATTGATGTATGAAATTCTTGTTTATCCTAAAACAAATGAGAACTTGAAATTGGGATATCACCATTTCTGTGAATAGAATAATTAAATAATATAGCCAAAGGTGATGGGAAAGCTTTTTGTAAAACGACAAATTGATTAGCTTTCACATTGGTTGCTTTTTTGCCGTCCATACTTAATTATTTTCATTAATAATTGTGGTTAATTTTGACTTAATATCACCATTAGCTATGATATTTATTTTGATTTTAGGGGCTTTTTTGTAATTAATTATAGTTGAGATTTCTATTATCTTCTTTAATAGTCCCTACAGTCATATCAAATGAATGGAACCATCCACATTTTCTTTCCCACCAAATCAGTCATCGTTTTTGTATTAACAAGTCTCCGTACATCTAAGTGAGATTCATAATTTTTCACACGCTTTATATTGACATATTGCTATTAAGCTTTACAGGTCTACCAATTGTGGTACTCTCAACTTTGTAAACCAAGTCCCTCTGAACACATGCTCTAGAAACACTAACTCTCGAAAGAGCACGAGAGACAAAATTTCCCATCGAGGGACCATACTGTTGGTTGTTGGGGGACCAACCGACTACCCAGTGAATAATACTTTGAAGACTTCTTTTGAAGGAGTTGACCCTCAACAAATTTAAATACATGTTTAATATTAAAGACTTATTTTTAACTTAGTTATATATTAATTTTAAGGTAGATGTATTGTTTTTTTAATAAATAGATTAAGTTATGTGTTTGTTAATAATAAAAATAACTTTAGTAATAATAAAATTTTAATTTATTATATGAGAGTAGTTTTTAAAATTAATGTTACATTCCTTGTAGAGTGTTTAGGAAACAAATATAAGAATATAATTTCTAGGGTTTTAATTAACAATTTTGTGCATCAGATAATGTAATGTTATTTTTTTAAATCATAAAAAATTTTAAAAAATTATTTGTTTGAAATTTTAGGGATTTTATAAAATTTTAATTTTATGAGATTTTTAAAGAAATTTATGGTATTTTTACTTTAAATCTCAAAATTCCTTATAAAATATAAAAATTTTCATAAAAATGCAAAAAAAAAAATCCCTAAAATTTATAATAATAAAAAACATAAAATTCTTAAAAAGTTTCGTAAAATTTTAAACTTCTCTAAAAACCTAAAATTCCAAACAAATGCATTTTCTTTTTGAAGTTCCACATACTTATAATTTTAGTTTTTGAAAAATAATTTTCAAAAATAGATTATTATTATTTTTCCATTCTTATAAATTTCCAAATTTTAATATTTTTAAGATTTTTTATTTTTTGACATGTAACAAATTGTCATTGATTGATTTAATTTTTCAATAAAAAATTAGATTAAGTAACGAGTTAAACAAAATGAAGGTACAAAGACTAAATTATTAAAAATAATACAAGTATCAAAGTGATAATTTAACTATAATATATCTTCTGGAGCATATGATGATTCTTTCGCCACCTGAGATGTTAATTTCCTTACTAAAATATCACCTGTCTCCACCCAAGATCCTAGCATCACAATTCCATTTTTGTCTAAATTGCAGAGTAAATGGGTTTCTAGGTGCGGTATTTCGTTAGTGATTCTTTCAGGACCTTAGCTTGTCTCATGAGTCTGAATTTCATATTTTCGTATGTGAAGAAATATAAATATCTTTATATGCTAGACGCTCGTTAATGAGTAACACATCCTTAAAATTGTAACCTTCCCATGGCATATAAGCCACTAATATGTTTTTGCCCAAAGCAAGCTCGCCACCAACCGTAGTAGCACCGTCTGCTAAAATTTGCCTATTTTTTAATGTATTTACCCCGCCAAACTCGGGCAATTTGATGCACACAAGTATTTTTGTTGGAACGTGGATACATAACTAACGCGGACAAAAAAAATATAAAGCTTAAAAATTACATATTAAAAAAGTAAAAATTATACTCGAATTATTGAAGTGCTGAGATACTCAAATATTTTTTTAATGTAAAATTTTTTATAAAATTAATAACGAAAGTATCCATTTTATAATTCATAAAAATTAAAAATTTTTAAGTGAAAAAAAAAGCCCTAAAATGGAGGAACTCAATTAATTCTTCGATTTCTTCTTTTAATGTTCTCAATTTACTTCAAAGCCCGTTTCTCAATTCCCAGGTTTTCATAAATAAAATAGAATCAACCATGAAAATTTCGTCTTCAATAACATTTCCTATAAATTCAACACCAAAATTACATGAATATAACAAAGTTTTGTATTGGTCTGCTGTATCCAATGGAAGCTACTCCATCTCCAAAATCAGCGGCATTTTCTCAAATGGCTCTGCTTCTCATGGGGTTAGTTCCATTTCTTCCTCTTTTTTCATATTTTGTATGTATATTCCTATTCAACTCTATAGAAATTTCTTAATCGACAAATTATAGAATGAAAAAGAAGCTCATTTTATTCTAATTTCAGTCAGTTTGTTGTTTGTTGAATTAAATATGATATTTCCTCCTGTAGAAAATGCTACTATATGTTAATTTATGTGAAATTCATATCTCCATTTTTGGGTTTCTTTTGATTTGCCTGAAATTCAACTTTGATGAATTGTTGAACTTCAAGTTTGTACATTTATATGCATTAAGCTTTAAATGTTAATTGGTGCTCTGTTTCGTATTTAATCTTCAGTCACCTTAGAGAACACTTATTTTGGCAATTTTAGTATAACTAGCAGCTAAACTTTACACTTTGGATCTTGCATTTATCAGTTCACTTCTATTTTTTCAAATTGGATTCAAAAGCAAATAATGTTTTTAAGCAGTTAAGAATTTCGAGAAACTCACAATTTTGGTGATGTATTTAAGGTGTATGTTAGAATCGGTGCTAGATTTTACTTTTGAGGACGTTCACTTCGAAAACTTTTGGAATTTCTGTTTGTGATGCTAATACGCCTTGGAAACAAGTCGGTTAACGTTGTGTTTAACTGAAATGGTAAATTCTGATGTACAGGCTGAGCCAAGGGCAGTGGGAGATGCGTATGGACGAAGAAGTCGTCTAGAATCTCTATTTTGTTATGATAAGCCTATCCCCGAGGAACGAATTGAAGAACCAGTTGGGGTATCTTTGGCTGAAAAAATAGTTGGAGATAATCCCCGGTGTAGTGCTTGTCAGGCCAAAGGTGTCATCCTTTGTACCACTTGTGCTGGTTCTGGATTATATGTGGACTCGATACTGGAGAGCCAGGGTATCATTGTCAAAGTCCGCTGCCTAAGTGTGAAAATTTTCTCTTCTTTAATTTGTAAATATGTGTCATGGATGTTTATGCAGTCATGCTCTACATTTGTTATGTTTCTATGTCATATTGTTATAGAAGGCAAATATATTCGATTCCAAAAGTCTGGTTCTGCGTAACAGATGGATAAAATTCTAACTAGTATCCTTAAAACAGGTCTGTTCTGTTGAGAAGTCTTGAAGTGATTAAAGTAAGGTTTTACATTGATGCGTCAAACATCATTATAGGGTATTTTTTGCTGTAAGGCTTGTGCGTCCTTTGCTTTAAACATTGTGAAATAGGAACCTGCTTTGCTGCATTTTGTGTTTTCATTGCCAAAATGACCTTCATTTTAGTTGATGCACGTGGATTGACTTGACTACTCTACCCATAAACATTAAGGCCCTTGTCATTTTGTCTAATCACCACGGACATTCATAGCATTATAAGGTTTTGTCATTGCTACTATATTTTCTGCCATTGAGGGCCTCGTAAGTTTTCTTAACTTGAAAGAATTGTGTGTTCTAAGTTTTTTTTTATCAGTTTTGGCTGTTATATTTACATGTGGCCAATATGATTTAGTATAGTAGTAATATATTTGTTACTGTTCAGGTTGTGGAGGAACCGGCAATGTCATGTGCTCAGAATGCAGTGGCCGTGGTCATCGAGGGCCCAAGTAACTTGTGGTTGGCAGCCTTCTATATGTAGCATTTACACATTGTAATTTCATTTTGTTTCTAGCTGTGTAATTCTTTTACATTAAATTGATGTATTTGAGTCCTGCAATTTCTAATGGCATTTGCCTTCATTTTAAAATCCCTCTGGTTTGTTGATTGTTTTGGAACTGTATTGAAAATGATCTTTTTCCGAAGCAAACAAACGAGAAAGATATTTTATTTGAAATTTAGTTCATCTTAGATGATGCTACAAATATACAACAGTAATGCATATAATTTACAGAGAAGCGGAATTCTCAAAACCAGACAGGCTCGCCAAAATTGTAAGTTTTCTCATATGTTGGTAGTTTCAGCAGTGTACTTTCTGTATTTTGAACAATGAATTCCTTTGATTAATTTCTCAGCTGCTCTTTCTATGGCTTCCAATTAACCACTAAACATTGTATCTTTGAAGAAGCTCTTGAATGCGAACTGGGATCGTTGCATCGAACTGGAGGCTTTGAGGGTTCTCAGCATAAGCAACATAATAAGCTGAAACACAAGCTTGTTGCGAGGCCAATGCGACTCGACACTGCAATACCAAAACAAATTTGTTTATAAGTTTCATGCCAGGTAATGATTCTAGCTTTTCAAAAAATGTTTAATCTCCTACGATGAAATAGCCAATGAAAAATGCATAGATGGACACTTCTGTAGCATAGCTCTTATGAATGGCGAGCGCCCATGTTCCTCCTACAAGGGTGCATATCGAACCGACTGCAACCCCAGAGAAGAAACAGAACGCCCCAGTGAGGTCAGAATCAATCAACGGTATCAGTTCTGCTGTTTTAAATGCTCCCCAGGTATCAGCCGATGCCTGCATGAAACCTTTGTTATAAACCCCGACATGAACAAGGCCCCAGCGGTTCCCGTATGTTATAAGAGTTGAAGCAACTCTAGAGTAACAGTCAGCGCAAGAGAACAAAAACTCGTCTGTGCCCCCCACAACTGATTTCATAACTCTGGCCGAGCCCCGAATGGTTCCAATAACCGGAACAACTGCTGAGCCTATGCATACTCTTCCTACCAAATGCTGGACCGTGTCTCGGAAAGCAATCCAAGTATTCATATCAGCTCCACAAGCAAAATTCATGTATCTGACTCGTGAGATGGTAACGTACAGCATGTTCTTGATAACTTGCATAGTCCATGTGTAGGTAAGCAGGATTACTATGATGAACAAGATGTCTAAGCCAGTACCAGTTGCGGTTGCTCCCCCAATTCCGGTCACCAAGAAAGATGAGTACACTAGGCAGGTTATGATGGATAGGATCACAAATGTAGCAGTTTTATCAGGAGGAAAGGATGTGTAAACTGTTAGGATCTTGGTTGCGTAATCAAATCTGGGGTTCACCCAACAAGTATAGAGGGATTGGATCACACTGGAAATGATTGCGATTGTGCTGATTGCTAAACTTATGGGACATCCGATCAATATATGGAGAATACCAACCGCACATGTTAAGAAGGGGCCAACCCAGAAGGCTGTTTTGATAGCTTTTGATGGATCATGAAAAGAGATCCATTCCCATAGGTAAGAAACAATTCCGGCAGAAGCCACTGAACCCAGAAGTGGAGGGTACCATTTCTCGGGGCGGAAATGGTTGGTACTTCTAGCGGCATAGACAAAGCCACGGATGGTTAAGACGATTACCAAGATGGAGATTAAGATCAACTGAATGTAGAAAATGATTTGGAACAACTTCCTCATTAATTGCCCTGCCACCGTTGCGGCTTCTATCTGCAAGCCAGTTGACAGATAGTTATTGAAGAACCCGGGATTGTCCCTGGTAGTTTACAAGAAAAGATGTTTTGTTTGGACCAACCGATGTAACAAGTTGCAAGAAAATGAGGAATCAGAAAACAGAAAACAGGCAGCAAGATTAGAGGTTGGGTGTAATCAAGCTGAACTCGAGGAGCTTGCAAGCAAAGATGTCCGGCTTACACCTCTAGTTGAGAAACAAGAATGAAGAAGTGATGAAATTAAGAAGACTAAGAGACAAAAATAAGGAAGAAATGGAGTTGGAAAGTGACATTATTGACTAATGCTTGTGAATGAAATTATTTTGTTCTTGAGTCAGTGAGTCTCCTTGTGGAAGTTTTGCAGATTGAAGTCCACTTCTGATGGCTACTTCACTCTGGAAAAATAATATTAATAAAATAATCAGGTCTTTGCTAAGCTTTTAGTACTTGGTCTTTGTCTTCCTTGGCACACACGAATTATGCCAGCGTTTCTGTTTTAGTCACCTAATTTTAAAAAAATTCAATTTAGGCACTAACGTCTAAATTCATTCTTGTTTTAGTTACCCGTCATTAAATTGATAACAAATTTTTTTTTAACTTGTATAATAAAACATTTAGTCCTCAATACTTACATATTCTAACATTTTGATCCTAATTCTAAATAATTCAATAAATTTAACCATTCACATGTATAAATTCTATCAATTTGATCTTCAAACTTTCTAACTAAAGTTTTTAGCATTTAAAACAAAAACATTCCATACTTATAAATTTGTAAAACCCAAAAAAGAAAAAAAGAAAAAACTTCTCTCAACTAACAAACCATTTTCCGAGCCAATTCTTGATACCAATGAGTTTATCTTTAAACTTTACTTCCTTTCTCTTTTTTTTTTCATTAGTTTTCTTCTAAATATAATATTTTATAACCCTTTAATGGATACAATTTTGGCTAAACCTTTAAAAAAATTACTTTAGATTTACTCTTGTTACCCGTATGATATTTCTTTCAAGGTACATAGAAATAGTCCTTTAAGTTGGCCCTTAAAATTAAAAATTAAATCCAGAGTTAAAAGTATGGCTTTTAAATAACCAATTGTTTTGTTACATTGATAATGATTTTTTTTAATTTTATAAACCGATTAAGAGATTATTATGAGTTCTATTTATTTTTAATTATTTGTTTTTAATTTTTAAATCCACAATAAGTTATACATATAACTAATAATCTGATTTGGTGTCAAATCATTTACCAAATTAATTTAAAACTAAAATTATGCTAGTCAAGGTGAAAAAAATATTTTTTTACAAATATTAAATTATTTACATAATTTTATTATATATTATATTATATTTTTAAAATTTGTATTTTCAATTATTTTTAGTGGTGTTTAGTTAATTTCTAGCACTAACTTCTTAAAAATATAAACAAAAAGGGTTATATACCGAATTGGATAATTTCAACCATAAATAAAACAATTAATAGATGTGGAATGCCCCTGATTTAAAAGTTGAAAGTTTTGGTTAGGAAATTATAGGATCAAATTGATAGAATTTGTAAATGTGAAGGGTTAAATTTATTGAATTATTTAGAATTAGGATCAAATTGATAGAATATGTAAGTATTAAGAGCTAAATATGTTATTATACCAGTTAAAAAAGGCCTTTCGTTATCAATCTAACGGCGGGTGACCAACAGGAACGAATTCAAACATTAGTGCCTAAATTGAAAACTTTTAAAGTTGAGTGACCAAAATAAGAATGCGGGCATTGTTGGGTGACCATTTGTATAGTTTACCCTTTTTTTAATTACATTTGATCATTAGCCTAAAAAATTGTAAATATTTTTTAAAGTGTAAACTACATCACATGTCACCCAACTATTATCCTTTTCTTTTTTGGTCACTTGACTAACAAATTTTTTATTATACGATTTCTTAACGTCAGAGAATGGACCCAAAAAACTAATCCCAATTAGTTAGGAGACTAAATTTAAAAAAAATAATAGTTGGGTGACTAAACTAAAAAATTTGATAATTAGGTGACTAAAAAAAGAAAAAGGGACAATAGTTGAGTGACTTGTGGTGTAGTTTATTCTTTTTTAAATTAAAATGTTGACTAAAGCATTAGTTTTTTTTATACTACAATAGAGGTGGGGATGAGGTAACATGGTTCAAACCCGTGTCAAACGGGTCTTTGACAAGAATTTTAATTATCACACCATGCAAAGTCAAGACTCTAAAATATTAGTTTTTTAATGAGGTTGGTGTACTTCATATTAACATGAATATATTTGTCATGTATATCACATCAATAAATAATTTAAAATTTATAAAATTATTTTAAAAAATACATGTATATTGTCATATGGGCTATCATGTTTAAAATTTTAACGTTTAGTCAATATTTTTGAATTATATTTGATTCCTTTTAAACAGTTAAGTGCCAAATTTTTGCTCCAAAAAACAAGGACCAATTTAACAAAAAAGGTAAACATTAAAAATTAAATTTATTATAGCTATGTAAACCTAAGAGTAATGATTGTATAAAATAAGGATATTACCCCGCTTTAATAGTTTAATGCTACATCAGCAATTTCGTCTTGAATTTTAAAATTTTTATTTAAATTTAATTTTTTTCTCGATAAAAATACTGACGTGACATTAAACTATTAGAAAAGGTATACAGAGGACGTGTCCTTTCATGTAAACCTAATACAAAAATTAAAAGGACCAAAAAGAACACAAATCCAATATAATTATGGAATATACAACCCAAGCTTATAAAACCAAAAAAACATAAATTAATAAATAAAAACATGAGGATCTTTTCTCTTTTTGCTTTAGTTGGTCTGCGCCAACGGCTTTTTTTCTTTAATGAAGACATGTTTTAAATTACCAAGATTTGCCCTTTTTATTATGATGTTCCCGTATACAATGGGATCCATCCAACGGTCAGCTTGTCCTATTAAATATTCAAAATCCCCATTGTCCCACTGCCCAAACATCAACGGTCACTTTTTCTACTTTAATGGAAATTCCGACATCAACTTTTTATTACATAAAACCAAAAATATATATATATAAACCTACCAACAGCATGGTAGAAAGTGTATCGAAAATACACTTGTCGGTCTGGATCGACGGTTTGTTTTACATGATTTGATCGGAAAGTGACGGCAGTCGTCGGAAGAAGTTGAGCGGAGCCGATGGCATATCACCTCGGAATCTCGGGTGTCGGATGTAGTAGAACCCTGACCCTAACACAAAGACTTTGAATGGTACCACATAAAATAGCAATGAAGCGAAAAGGCAAACTACCACAAAAATGCCTGTTGCTCTTGGGTCTTTCCAATTAAACAATGCTTCTAAACGTTCCCCTTGGGCTGCTACATCCCCTAATAGTGATTGTGCTCGGCTTGCCAATGCGCGTAAACGGTCGTATCGGAACCGTACTGTGTCTGGCGATCGTGTGGTTGGAAGTCCGTCAAATTCTTCATCGAGCTCATCAGGACCGACAGCGTCAACGTAAGAGAGCCTTAGGTCTACATTGTGTGTGACTCGCATGCGGTAACGAAATCTCAATGCCAAAATTAAGAAGGCATACATGAATATGGTGGAGAGGACTAGTTGTGGGCACATCACCACCGCTATAAGCAAAACATGAACTAAGATAGTCGTTGGTGGGTGTGCCCACGTGCGAACCCCATGTAACCAACGTGCCAAAATTGCCGCATGGGACAAACAGCCGACAACTCGAAACCAATTGGCCTTGCTCTTCCTCATGCTCCACACGTGTGTATCCGTATCCAACATGAACTGAACTACTTCTTGTCCCAAAGGTGGTTCGGACCGAGCTAGCCTAGCTGTCACTATGCGCATAGCCGTTTGGCGAAGTATGTCCTGCTGGGCTGGACCCAATGGACGAAGATAGTGCATTCTTGGTAACAATGGGGTGCCATAGGCTTGGATTAGACTTAGCCATGATGAGCAAGAAAATCGAACCGCTATCTCAATCTCTCCCATCTTCTTGGCCCCATTAGGTAACAATACCGTAAGCATATATGAATTTAAGTACACTTTATTTGTGTCAAGCGTAGACAACCGTACACGTATTTTACCGATGCGTAGATCTCTACCGGGCTTCCCTGCTTCATCTCGCTTGTACCTTCCATTATCAAATACCCCAATAGTAAGCACTGTACATGGATCATATACATCCCAAGTATATTGCTCGTTCCAACGTGGATTAAAGCGATCAAGTATCGTACGTGTACGGATCCATTTTTGCCCATACTTAGCCACCACGTATGCATCGGTTGTGCCACGTGTACCGTCTTTGGTCTTCACAGGCAACAAGTTACTCGCCCCTCGAATCCCAACATCCAGCAACCCAATCAGAGGCTTAGCTAGCTGCTTAGCAGCGGCTTGGACGTCGCTAGTCACGTGAGCAGCTTCATCAAGCACATGATACCCACCTTCTAAACATGCCCTCACGTGTATTCTACCTGCGTACGGTTTATTTTCAGCACCAACCAAATTGAACCATCTTGATTTCGGTTCAGTTTTATCATCGGTTCGCCTCTCAAGGCTCGGCACATGGATTTTAGCCTGACCCACTAACTGCCCGTTACTCCAATCCTCAACCATAACCACCAAAAACGGCTCAAACGGTTCAGCCGCCACGAAAACCAAATCCTCATTCCAAGCTAAACCAACCGGAGTCCTACTGGTTTTAAACAATTGAGCCCCAAGCTGAGCCTTAACATAAAGCTCAGGACTCCGAACCTTAGGTTCAGATCCCGAACCAAGCTGCAAATCTTGGGTTTGGATAACCGTTAATCTCAAATACCAAAGCTTTGGAGACAAATAAACCTTAGCTCGGGTCTCGGGTATTAACCCACCCGAATCCGACTGCCAAGCTTCTTGAAAAGCTTCATCAGCCTGAGTCCCGACCCAGACAGAAACCATGACGTCATTTCCAGGTGACTTCTCCGATTCAAGACTATACCATTGAGGAGCCAAAGGACTATCGGGAGGAACCCTTTTGGGCACTTCTTGCAGATCAAACGACACCGCTCCGAGACAATTATCCACCACCACGGTGGCAGCAGTGGCGGCGGCGTCTCCTTCTTTTTGTTCTTCTTTTTTCTCTTCTTCAGCCCAGACTGAAACTTCTAAGGAACTTGAATTCAATCCTTCTTTGTCGAAAGCGAAGACTTGGTCCCAATCTTTGTCGATTTGGCTTTTGGTTTTGATACTGTGAGTACCGATAACCAGTTTTGCATGAAGGGGACAAGCTGGTTCTTTGTTGGCTCGTTTTGCTTTAACAACTCGGACGTATAAAAATGGCATACGGTCTATGAGGTCGTATGCGATACGGTTGTGGTCGCCGGAAAGTGATCGGAGTTCTAACTCGTTAATCACAAGCTGACTGCTTTTACCTGTTTCAGCTTTGCTTTTTGTTGCTACTACCTTCGTTGATGATGCTTCTTCTTTATGTGCTATTGGAGGGTTCTCCACCTCTGGCGGCGGCGGCGGCGGAGTAGCAGCTGCGGTTGTGTCTTCGGACTTACTAGCCTCCGCCGGCGGTGGGTTTGGTTTCTCTTCTTCTTTGGGTGGTTCTTCTTTAGGCTTCTCTTCTTCTTCTTTCTTTTCCTCCACATTTTCCTCCTTCTTATCTTCCTCTTCCTTTGGCTTCTCCTCAGCCGTCTCTGCTTTCTGCTCAGCCGCAGGTTCCGCCGGTGCCGGCGGCGCTTCTTCATCAACATAAAAAACTTTAACTCCAATCTCACCTTTAATCTGAGAAAAAACACTCCTTTTTTCCAACGGATAATAAACCAGAGTCTCTTCCCCTGCTTTAACAAAAACACTGCCAGCCAACTTCACTTTACCCAAAAACGTGCTTCGTTTCCCCATTTTTTTATCATTGTACAAATTAATCTCCAACATCTCGGCAGCCATGGATTCAATATCATGAACTAAAAACTCCAGCTTTTCATCCCAAACAGGATTTAAATCTCTGAACTTGGTCTTTGTCCTCCTTCTTTGACCATCAAAATCAACTATGGCATAAGCACTGGCTGTTCCTTGACCATCTTTTGGCATCAAGTTCTTGGCATTGCAGATTTCGACTATCAACTTTCTAGTGCAATTTTCGGCCATATTTTTTTTGGTGAAACAGTGGGACTATAGATCTGGGTTTGAAGTGATTGTGCAAAATAAACAATGAAAAAACAGAGCTTTTTTCGAGTATTAACAGAGAGACGTTGAGTGTTTTTCTTTTGCTTTTTGGTGAATAAAAAGTGAAGGAAATGGGGGCGAAGTGAGGGGATTAAATAGGGGGGAGACTTTGAATGAGAGAGAGGGTGGAGAGTGGACACATCAGCAATGACTCAGATGACGCGTGGCAAGATCTTGGAGGGCGTGATTGGTTTTGGATGGTTTGTGGAGACAGGATCAAAGTCCCCCAGGTGGTGAGTCTGTTGGTAATATATAAATATTATTTTATTCATGTGTTTTTAGAGATATTTATGAATTTTGGGGATTAATTTGAAGGAGAGAAGGAAGGAATCGTAAAAGTCTTAATAAATGTATGGGAACTGAGAAGCCATTAAGGTAATTTATGGTCATTATATATAAAAATATTTTTAATGAAAACTATTGGATATTTTTTTTGAAACGATATTAATGAAAATCATATACTATATTACATTTTTTCTGAACAATTTATTCTCTTCGAGAGAGGTGAGTTTGTGGACTAGTTTTAACAAATGGAAAACATAGAAAAATTACGTTAAAAGAAATTAACACAGAGAGAGAAGCAGAAAAATAAAAGAAAAAAAATTAAATTGCTCAAAATAAAAAATATATAAGGATTAATTGTAGAGCGTTCCACGTCAGCTTACCGTCACACTGTTGACGACAATTAACAACTTAGTGACTAAAATATTACAACATGATAACGTAAGTGACTAAAATATAACCTGAGAGAAATAAAAGTAACTATTTTAACAATTTGCCCTAAACTTTTTCTTAAACGATATTAATGAAAATGATATACTAAGAAGATACTTGTTAAAAATATTTATGCATTAATATATTATACACACCGTCAATTAATATTTAAAATATATGGTTGGAAACATCACTTTCACAATATCGACGTAAAAAAGTAAATAATAATAAAATATATGGTTTTAAGCTAATTTAATAATATATATAATATTAAAATAAAAAAATTAAATTAAATTGTGAGTAAATTAAAATTTAAATATATAAATACATCAAGCTAAGAACATTAAATTAATACAATTATTTATCATAATGTTATTATCAATCTTGAGTCGGTATTGAGTTAACTTGTGAGTTGTGGCATAATAAAATTAAAGTGTATAAAAATATTAAAATAAAGCTTTATTTGGTTAATAAATCTTACCATATATACATTCTTATTATTATTTTAAATAAAAATACTCAAATAATATAATTTATTTTAATCACAGAAGAATATTTCCGTAACTTTCTTAATCGAGTTAGTATTCGGTTGACTTATAACACCAACTCAATTAAGAGCTTAAATAATATATATAGATATATAATAAATATTAAAAAAATCAAATTTAATAAAAAAAATACAAAAATAATTAAATCATACTTTTTTGTGGGTCAAATATCACTGATTTTTTTTAAACAATTTTATTATAGATTTTGATTATATCTGTTTTTTTTTACACAATGTCTAGAACTATCTATAACCCTTTATCAACCATAAATAAAAGGATAATGCGTTTTAGTGCATTCGAACCAGTATCCTTCTGTATTAACAATAATATCTATACTAATTAAATTAAGATTCAATCGGCAATATCACTCGACAAATCAAAATAATAAAATTTGAACCTTAATACTTTGGGATCTAATTATACTAGCAGGCCAATATTGAGAACAAATTATACTTAGCCAGTCATAAAAATTACAGTGAGGGTGTAAGGTGGTAAAATAATAGATGCAGAACCCAAGATTTACATCTGAAAACAAGAAGAATATGTAGTATTATTATATAAAGAGAGAAAAAAAAGATGAAGATTCTCATAAATTTCAGAACATGATTTGGCATGTAGCTAAGATAAGCAGGGTGAGAGCGATGGCATTAGTTTAATACTGCATGTGGGGAAAGCAAAGCATCAACTGCAACACCCACTCTGCACCAGAAATGAACGTTGCTTTTGTTATTTCCTTTGGGATTTGATCATCACTCTCTTTTCTGATATAATATTAAAGGAAAAAAAAGGGCTCGAATTTCCATGATTTATAGTAACCACTCGGTGTGAGTTTAATGCTCACCCCGCCTACTGTGTAAGGAAGTTTCATGGCGGTGGTAGATGGCCGCTTGCTTGGTTGAAGGATGCTGTATTCTTTGCTCACATGCATGCCATTGCCATGAGCTTCGGTTAGTTTCCTTCTTGCAAACCCTCTCCTTCCTTCCATATTCTTCTTTTCAACTTGTTGATTATACATTTCCATATTTGCTTTTCATTTATTATATATCGGTTTCAGATTTAGGTAATAACATTCGAATAATATGCTAATAATAAATATATTTATATTTTTAAGTAGATTTATAAATTTCAATAAGTATATCTGATGTCATTTCTGATTAAGAATTTATATTTGATTATCATAACCTATTATCCATTTTAATTTAAATGTTCTTCTTACTAAATTCAAATTTTTAATTTAATCACATATCTCACAAATAATTAATTTAATTCAAATTCCCATTCACGTGGGAACATTCGGATTAACAAAAGTCGACACTTGAAGTAATAGAAAATATATTGAAAAAAATATCGAATTCTTTGAGCAATCTCATTATATGCTCTTTTTTAGACAATGTTTAGAACTACCCATAGTCTCTTCTCAATCCATAAATAGAAGGATAATGAATTTCAAGGCACTTGAATCACGTCCTCTTGCATTGAAAATAATATTCATGCCAATCAAACTAAAACTCGATCAATAAGAAAATATCGAATTCTTATGAATGAATTATTTTTATTTAAAGTAATTTCGATTTTAGAAAGAAAAAGAACACTTGGTTAGTTAGATTGTTTTTAGTGTTGGGTAGGTGGGCTTTCTAAGTGATTTGGGCTTTTGGATTGATTTTTAGATCATTTTCATTCATTTTTAATGGGCCAATTAATATTATTCAAAAGCCCAATTAATATTATTAAATTGATCCCAATTTTTAAATCCAGGCCTGTTTGATTAGCCATTGAAAGCTTAATATTTAGTCATTTAAATTTTTAAATACGTTAGGAATTAATTGATAGATATTTTTAATAAAAAAATTAAGAATCATAACTAATTTATTTTAAATTAGGGATAAATTTCAAAACTATACATAAAACTTTAGTCTAATGTGTAATTTTATACATGAAATTTTGATTTGATCAAATTCTCATAAATTATTAACACAATTATTGATATAGCATCATGTTTATATATTACATACACATGTAATTATATTTATCCAACATAAAAATAAATTGATTTATTTATTTTTTAAATGTGAATGATTGAACCAAAATTAAAATTTCATGTATACATTTGAACCACAATCAAAATTTCATGTGTATAATTGCATCGAATTAAAATTCATATATCAAATTACACATTAAATAAAAATTAAGGTATAATTTTAATATTTATTCCTTTAAAATTACATAGATTTGCTCTCTCGTTTTTCTTTTTGTGAATCATTTCTCTTCTTTTTCCATTAATTATTTTCCAAACATTCAATTCAGATTACACATTGTTTTCGATATAATTAATACTTATATTTTTCCATATATAATATTTATATTTAATGATAATAATTTATTCCCATTATTTCAAAAGTTAACTTTGTTTAAAATAACATAAAATATTTGAGAGTGAGGATAAAAACATAAAATAAAAACTTAATTATTTTAAAAAGTTACATTTATTAAACGTCTAGACCTGTCCATGGGCCGGGCGGCCCGGCCCGGCCCGACGGCCCGCCCGAAATATGGGCTTGGGTAAAAAAACGAGGCCCGTTTAAAAAATGGGTCAGGCTCGGGCTCAACTTTTTTGGCCCGGGCCCGGCCCGAATATAATAAATATATATTTTTTATTTTTATTTTTTAATTTTTAAAATACTTTAAAAATATTTTTATTTTTAAAATATTTTTTGTGTTTATTAAAAATCGGGCCGGGCTCGGGCTTGCTCTTTTTTTCCCGGGCCGGGCCCGGGCCTAAGAGTCCGGCTAAAAATTTTTTCTGGGCCCGGCCTGAACCCGGCCCGGCCCATGGACAGCTCTATAAACGTCAAATAATTGCTTGAAATATGGAGGAGTGTTGTTTTGGAAATGAGATCATTAATAGATTATACTTTGATTATTTTGATTGTATTAATTATTTTCAAAGAATTATCTTGTATTGACTTAGATGCTATTTTGGAGCTTGTATAAGTGATGTACAAGAGCTTATTGAGTGTTAACTAATCTATTCATTGAAGGAACAATTGTGTGAGAGAGTACAAAGTTTGTATTGTAAAAATTATTGAGAGCGTTTCGTGTCTAAGTTTTCAGGGGGAGGAGTTGAAGGTGAGAGTTGTAGTATTTAGGTATGAGGGTGAGGTCTCTATACTTGGAGAGTGAGAGGGTGAGTCACTTGTTGTATTAGTGACTAAGGATAGTGGAATTTTTTACTGAGTTAGACTCTACAGGTATAGGAAAATTGAACTACATAAACAAATAATTTGTGTTATTTGTTATTCTATTTGCACAGTTTTACAGTGATCTAATAAAAAATTAATAATCTAACTAATTTAGTCATCGATAAATGTGAAAAAATATAAATCAAAAAGCATCCATATCAATATATGGTTGCAATTATCAAAATCACAACAGAATTTATACATAAAAAATAAATAAATAAACAAAACCACCATTTTCTTATGAATTTTACGGATAAGGGATTGATAGAAGAAATTCAATGGTTTTTCAGTAGTTTATTAGCTTACCATTTGAATTTACTTGTAGATATTCCTTTCAATAATTATTTTTGACATATATGATATATTATCCATTAAATATAAGAAAAATTCAAGGGCATGGAATATTCCTTTATCTGTACCCAACTTTACATATCTCTTCATCTTATTAATAAATATCTGCAGAAATATCTATACCTTCTGCAGGATTTAAAACTCGAACGAAATCAAAATGACATAGAGTAGTTAAATGTAATAATAATAACAATAAACTATTTCTAATTGCTATGCATATTGAATATGAGACTTTATTTGAAGAGTCAGATGAACATCAATTTTTTAAAATTTATCAAAATGGAAATTAAAAATTTTTACTTCTTTTCCTATAACTTTTTTATTATAATAGTCGCGCTAATAAGGGGTTAACGAAAAATTAGATAAAGGGATCAAATCGATAAAAATATCTCAAAATTAAAGTGGAAACTTCTAACCTATTTAAAACTCTTTTTTTTTTTTTTAATTTCATGTTGTTTTTCTATGTATATTGAAACAGCCTAACTTTGTCTGATGTTATCCATACGAAATCAGACGAAATCAATCTTTTTTAAAGGGGACGATATTCAATTATAAAATTTTAAAAATATATTAAAAGGGTTTAAATTGAATTGCTTTTTTTTTTCTGAGGAGCAACAATTTTCTATTAATCAAAGGACTAGAAAAAAACTGAAACAAACTAATTAATTATTATTAAGAATTATAATTGCAAATATCTGCCTTTCCGAGCTTTGTTCTTGCACGGAAGCAAAGGAAGGAAAGGTTATTTTTTTTTGTAATAATTTCATTTTAAATTCTGATCATATTGATATAATATTTACAATTTTCTATAGTCTCTCTCAACCCATAAATAAGTGGATAATGCGCTTCACACAATTTTTAGCTTTGTCTCTACCTCGGTATCCTATGAAGCAGTATTTATTCAGAAATCGCTAATCGCTAATCGCTAATCACATTTCACTTTTCTTTTATTTTATATCATCAGATATTTAAACTTTTAACATTCTCATCCTTTTTCTCAAAGGTATCACGATCATCAATCATCAGCATCGTCAACACATACATATAGTGCTGTTGCTTTCATAATAATGAATTTCCGACCAAATTTGATCAACATTAAAATCTTTGTTAATGAATTTTAATTCGATTGAAATAGTTATTATTGTAATAAATTTTTTTGGTGAAAAGAAAATAAATTGAATAAAAAAAATTAACTACACGTAAAATTTTGAGCGAGACTGTCACTTGCTTTAACAACATGAGTGATTGCTAAAATCTCTCTTGGGATCTTTTCAAACACCTCCACATTTTATCTTGTATCGAAAGTCATTTTTACGATACAATCAACAATTTTATTGAACTCCATGGATATGTGTTGCATGCCCCAAACTACAATATTAACTAAAAGTTGATGAATTCTTCTAATAAAAGTAGAATTTGAAGCACTAAAGGAAGAAACTTGAATGGCTTTATACATTACTAATTTAAAATATGTGAGTTTAAACATGTAATATCCTTCACTTTAAAAATAAGTATACTAGTTTAGGCATTTTATTGATAGATTTCTCACCGCTTCAAGTCTTATACATTACTAATTTAATTTTTGTGTTATGAAATTATATAATATATAATTAGGTTTATTGGTGAAAAAGCTTTCAACAAAA